>NW_004949141.1:1819301-1841602 GCF_000317375.1 Microtus ochrogaster
AATATTCTACAACAGAAGTATCTCCAAGTTTCTAATGCATGGCACTTAAAAATGTAGACAGGAGCAGTTATGGACCTAAAAACTGATTTTGTACGTGAAGGAGACATGAAAAAAAATTCAAGCTCGGTATTAGTGAATCTGAGAACACTATAAAAATACTAGATTCTGTGTGCAGGTGGTGGCGTTTAGTTCTCTGAGATAGGGATGGTTGTTTTTGTTTTACAGGCAAGGAAAATTTAGAGCTTTCCAGTAATGTGATAAAGATGTCAGCTAATAAGAAACGGACCCTAGATTTGATCCCACCTTAGCCTGGTTTCAAAACAGATGTGATTCTTTCTGTGATTCTTAGAGGAGATATGGTGAACGAGTGGCAATAGTATTGGGGAAGCGACTTCCTTTTGGTTCATATTTCCAATCTGCCTTCCAGATTGAAAGAGTCAGAAGCCCTGAATTTGGATCCTACCTCAGCCAATTAGTAACTGTATCACAAGGATGAATGAACCTGTATATGTAACAGACCTAGAACAGCTGTCTTAGTTACTTTTCTATTGCTGTGAAAAGACAACTGTGACCAACACACCTTATAGAAGAAAGTGTTGGAAGAAGAGAACTTGCAGTTTCAGAGGGTGACTCCAGGGCCTCCATGGTGGCGAGCTTGGCAACAGGCAGCAGGTGCTGGAGCAGTGATGAGAAGTTACAGTCCAGAAGCAGGAGGCAGAGAGAGAGAGAGCACCCACTAACTGGGAATGGTGTGGGATTTTTGTTTATTTTTCAAGACCAAGTTTCTCTGTAGCTTTGGAACCTGTCCTGGTACTAGCTCCTGTAGACCAGGCTGGCCTCGAACTCACAAAGATCCGCCTACCTCTGGCTCCGGAGTTCTAGGATTAAAGGCTTGTCCACTGCCCCGGCTGGGATTTTTGGTTGTGAGCCTGTGAGCCTAGCCTTTTTTTTTTTTTTTTTTTTTTTTGTTCATCTAGAGAAGAGCCTAGTCTTTAACAGCAGAGGAGCTATCTCTCCAGCACCTGGCTGGGATTTTTACATCTCAAAGCCCACCCACAGTGACACACCTCCTCCAGCAAAGCCACACCTCCTCCTACCCCTTCCCCTTCAATTCTACCAATTGGAATGGACCAAGCATTCAAATATAAGAACCTTTGAGACCATTCTCATTCAAATCACCACACACTGAAGTACGTGCTGTTATGTATTTGATGGTTTTGATTTCACTTCTCTTGTCCTTCAGTTACTGAGGATTGAACCTAGGGCCTTAAGCATGCTAGCAAGGGCCCTACTACTGAACTATATCCTCAATCATCTTTCTCCTTTTGATTTTGTGACAAGGGTCTTACCAAGTTGCTCAGGGAGACATAATAGATTTATTATCCTTCTGGTTCTGAGTAACTGGGATTGTAGACCTTCCTATACCGTCAGATCTGACTCGTTCTATTTTTTTCCTTCCTTCCTTTCTTCTTTTTTTCCTCCCCCTTTCCTTTTCTCTTAGACAGCGTCTCATACGTCCTCCGCTGTTCTCAAACCAATTGTGGAGCTGAGGATGACCTTGAACAAACGGTCTTCCTGCTTCCGTCTTCCGAGCCTAGGCACAGGCCCCCTCACCTGATTCTTAAGTGCTGGGTTTTCTCTCAAGCAGAGGTGAACACTGTGATATCACAGCACTGTTAGGGTGAGCATGAACATGCCAAAGACTTGTCCCAAGTAGATTGCTGCTTCTGACTGCAGTATGGCAGGATGTGAGAACTTGTTGCGTAGGGAACCCCTAACTAACCTAGCCTACTCCACCATCAGAGAGCTAGAACATGCTTTCTACAGGATAATTGGTCTTAGTCTAGTTATGGGGCTTAAGTGATAACAATAATTAAAATACCAGGGTGTGGTAATCTGTAGTTATAGCCAATACTCGGGAGGCAGAGGCGGGGAGATCACTGCAAGCTGGAGACCAGCCCTGGCTATGGAGTGAGACCTTGTCTCAAAATAAACAAAAAATAAATAAAGTAAAATCAGGCAGACCTGTTAATTTCAGCTACTGGGGAGACTGAGGCAGAAGAATTGAAGCTTTAGGGTCAGCTTGGACAATTTAGTAATATTTTTCCTTGAGGTAATGCTAGTAGTAATTTTTTAGGCAGACCCAGTCACTCTGTAGCCCTCGCTGGCCAGGCATTCAGTGTGTAGACTTAGACAGGCTTGAGTTCGCATCGATTCGCCTGCCTTTGCCTCGGGAGTGTGGGCACTAAAAGTGTGCACCACCATACTCAGCCAAAATCGTCTTTATTTTAAACAAGTTATCCCCCCAAACAGTATTTAAACTTTAATTTCATTTTTAAAATTTTATTTGCTTATTTATTTATTTGTGTGTATGGGTGTTTTGCCTACATGTATGTCTGTGCGACACGTGCATGCAATGCCTGCGGAGGTCAGAAGAGGGTGTTGGATCCCCTGGAACTTGAGTTACTGAAAGGTGTGGTGAGCCTTTATATGGCTGCTGGGAATTGAACTCCGGTCCTCTAGAAGAGTGGCCTGTGCTCTTAATCGCTGAGCCATCAATCCACCCTCAAGAACAGTCCTTTAAAGCCCTCCAATAATCAGGAGGTAGATTACCTTTCAGCAGATGCAGGGCTCTTGGTTCAAGACCCAGTCCCTGAAAAGCCAGATTAAACCATAATATGCTCCTTATGTGCCAATCGCTTTCCAGGCACGGTTTCATTTCATTCTAGAAACACACTTTGAGGTAGGTACTGCTCTTCCATTTTACAGATGGGGAAGCTGGGTCTGAATCCAGAACTGTTCATCCTAATAGCAACACTGTGGTTTTATCTTGCTTGAAACCGTGCAATTTGGGGATGAGAAAGTGCCTCAGAAAGTAGCCCAGCCATTCTCAGCCAAGTCCATTCATCATGCATCTTTCTCAGCCACAGGAATATTCCATGCTGGAACCGCTTGCAGCCCAATGTCTGAGAACCGAGGTGAAGAATCAATAAATGATCACTCACTGCTGCTACCTAAAGCTTCCTCAGATCAAATTCTTGTGCTCTCTTGGTGGGGTTAGGGAGAGGAAGATGAGATTGTGACTCAGTGCCCCAGTTTCCTCCCCAGCACTGTAAAAAACATGAGGCACTCCTTGGTGCAACAGACTGTCACACTCCCCTGCCTGTTTAAGGAATGACAATATGGAAGGCAGATGGCAGATGCATGGATGCCACACTGTTGCGTTTCAGTTAAATATTGCTGGGTGTTATTTTTTTTTTCTTGTAAACCTCCCAAATAAAATCTCTTGCCTGAGTTAGAAGTGTTAGCATGTCTTTTCTTTAAATATCTGTGCATGGCTGTTTTTTTCCCTGCCAATTTGTCACCATCTGTAACCCTCCCTTTATGAGATGATCTGATGACAGCAATTATCTTGGAGAGTAAAAGTGCCATCTTGAAGCAATGTGCAAGAGTGGCATTAGTGGGGGCTCTGTGCAGAGTGCATGCTGCCCTAACTTGTCCTGTGCTTGTGTGTGCCCCCAGAGACAGTGGCCTTTTGCATATATATGTTGTGAATCTTCAGTGTAGTCATTTCTGTGTCACTTGTGGTTGGAGTCTGTGTGCTTTTGTAGACGTTCTGTGGACACCTATATAGGCGTGAACTGCCTGTGGCGTCTGTCTCTATGTGCTGGCTGTAAAATAACCCTGCAGAGAGGCTAGTAGGTAGAGGCTTCTCGCAGGGGCATGATTCCTCTATGGTGTTTAAAAAGTGTCGGAGAAGGCCTGCAGTTTGGGAGTTCGGGTAAAGAATATTAGCAGAGATTAGGTCTCAACCAAAGGACAGCAAATTATGGGTGACTTGCCTGAGGGGCTCTCAGACTTGATGAAGAGCAGCGGTTGCGGGGAACATAATATCCACAATATCGGTCTGGGCGCCGATGCTGGCTGAAAGCCGCGCGCGCTCCGCCCCTCCCCCTCGCTCCCACCCCCGGGCGCGCCGCTGGGTGGGGGAGACTTGAAAAAGCCGGGGCCGCGGCGGCCAAGCCAGGGGCTGCAGCAGTGGCTGTGATGGAGGGCCGTGCCGGGGCTCAACGGGTGGCTTGGGCCGTAGTTCCTGGGCGAGTCAACCTTCCCCAGCCCTAAGGCGCGGCCGGGCCCTGTTCCACAACACCATGAATGTCGCGCTGCATGAACTGGGTGGCGGAGGCAGTGTGAGTGGTGGCCCTGGGCTCCAGGGGAGAGGACCCGGGTGGAGAGGGCATGAAGTGTGGAGGGGCGGGTGTGAGTGAGCTGGCGGCGTCTGGCAGGGACTCCGGCTTGCGGAGATGGGGGCTTCTGATGCGGGTTAGAGAAGGATGCTGTCAGAGGGGAACCCAGCCTGAGAGCCCGGCACCTGGGAAGGCCCCTCTCTGCAGGTAGGATGGAGCCAGCCGGACAGTGAGGGACAGTCCCCCGGGAAGGGCCTTGGGCAAAAGGCCTAGCTGCTTGACCTCAGTTGGCGCTCCTGAACTGTTTGCAGATGGTAGAGTACAAACGAGCCAAGCTTCGGGATGAAGAAGCACCGGAGACTCCAGTAGAAGGCAGGGCCACCCAGGACTCACTGGAGGTGGGCAAGGGGGTTCCCCCT
Organism: Microtus ochrogaster; assembly: GCF_000317375.1. Classification (NCBI taxonomy): domain Eukaryota; kingdom Metazoa; phylum Chordata; class Mammalia; order Rodentia; family Cricetidae; genus Microtus; species Microtus ochrogaster. The sequence goes on from NW_004949141.1 coordinate 1,823,908, forward strand.
TTCTCCTCAGGCTTCACCCTTGGCCTGACGCCCTGCCATAACTATGTGCTCTGGGCTCTTCTGGTGGGTCATCTCCCCAGGTTTCCACTCCATCGCTGGCCTCTGCTCCAGGACTAGGGTGAGGCCATTCAAAGCCATGACGTTGCACAAAACAGGCTCCCCTGCCTCTTTGCTCTTGAGCCCAGAAGTTAACCCTGCTAGCTATGTAAATGTTCCCTGCTTCTAGAAACAGGCTGTATCTTCATATTTATTTGCTAGGAGAACTTCTGTGATCTCGGGTCCTTGCAATGCGGCTCAATTGCTCCCTGTCCTGTCCTCCCCAGGTGGGGTTCCAGAAGAGGACACAACGACTCTTGGGTTCACACACACAGCTGGAGCTGGGCTTGGCAGGCCTCTCGTTAGTCCTGGCTGCCCTTCTTTTGGGCTGCCTCGTGGCTCTGTGGGTCCAGTACCACAGAGGTAGGTGGGTCCACACCTGTCAGGACACCTCATAGCTGTGGGGTCTAGAAATCGAAGGACCTCTAAATATTTTTCTTGTTGGGGCTAGCTTTGCCAACTTCCTGATCTCATTTCCTTCCCCCAAAGGCTTTCTTCTCCCTTCCTGACTGACAGTCTCCTTACCCATCTCCTGCCACAGACCCAACCCATAACACCTGCCTCACAGAAGCCTGCATTCGAGTGGCTGGGAAAATCCTGGAATCCCTGGACCGTGGGGTGAGCCCCTGTCAGGATTTTTATCAGTTCTCCTGTGGAGGCTGGATTAGAAGAAACCCTCTGCCCAACGGGCGTTCCCGCTGGAATACCTTCAACAGCCTCTGGGACCAGAACCAGGCCATACTGAAGCACCTGCTTGGTGAGGGCTGACTTCAGGAGTGCTGTGCCCATCTTGGGCTTCATGTCTAACTCATGGTCTAGCACTGAGTGGGTCCTCAACAAATACCCATGAGTGAAGAACTAGATGAATCGTTCCGTGACACTCTCTTGAGGGAGGGTATGCAGAGAGCAGGAGCTCTTGATAACTGGAGCTGTCTTAGTTGGGGTGGCCCTCTGAGAAGAACGGAGACCTCTATGAGGTTCTCCACAAACAGAGGAAGAAAGCTCCACTTTGGTCTTTCAGTCTTAATGGGTGGTGCACACCTTTAATCCCAGCCATGGAAACAGGGTAGGCAGATCTTTATGAATTCTAGGCCAGCCTGGTCTACAGAGTGAGTTCCAGAGCAGCCAAGGCTACTACATAGTGGTTTCAAAATCCCTGCCCTTGGGGAGCAGAAGCAGGTGAATCCCAATGAGTCTGAGGCTAGCCTGGTCTGTGTAGTAAGTTCCAGGCCAGTCAGAGCTATATAGTGAGGCTACTTTCAAAAGAGACAGGGATGGGGGAGAGAGAACCTGGCTTGTTACTGTACACCAATAATTCTAGTTATTCAGGAGACTGAGGCAGGAGGATTAGAAGGTTAAGGCCAGCCTGAGAAACTTATTAAGACCCTATTTTTTTAAAATATTTATTTATTTATTATGTATACAATATTCTGTCTGTGTGCATATCTGCAGGCCAGAAGAGGGCACCAGACCTCTTCACAGATGGTTGTGAGCCACCATGTGGTTGCCGGGAATTGAACTCAGGACCTTTGGAAGAGCAGGCAATGCTCTTAACCACTGAGCCATCTCTCCAGCCCCGCTATTTTTGACTTTATCAAAAGTAAAAAGAGGACTGGAATTTTAGCTCAGTGGGACAGTACTTGTCTAGCAATGTGAAAGGCCCTACATTCAATCCCCAGTACCATAAAATAATACATACATACAAACATACACACATACATACATACATATATGCACACACACACACCTATGTGAGCCAGGAGAGGAATGAAGGCCAGCAGCTCCCTCACAGAAGTTAATCTAACTGCTCCCTGGATCCTCTCCTGTGTTCTACCCATTGCAGAGAATACCACTTTCAATTCCAGCAGTGAAGCTGAGCGAAAGACACGGCGCTTCTACCTGTCCTGCCTACAGCTGGAGCGTATTGAGAAGCTAGGAGCTCAGCCACTTCGAGACCTCATTGACAAGGCAGGAGCCCTGGGTGGGCTTCGGGCAAGAGGAGCAGGAGGGACAGGATGTGGTCCAAGGAAGCTTTGGCAATCCCTGGACCAGAGATTTCCCTTGTGATCTCTACTCAGATCGGTGGCTGGAACATCACAGGGCCTTGGGACGAGGACAACTTCATGGAAGTGCTCAAGGCAGTGGCAGGGACCTATAGAGCCACCCCCTTCTTCACCGTCTACGTCAGTGCTGATTCTAAGAGTTCCAACAGCAATGTCATCCAGGTGCCTGGCTGGGGAAAGGGCAGGAACTCGTGGACCCTCTGCCAAGGGAGCCAAGATTCCCCTATAATGTGACAGGAAGGTGGAATACCTCCCTCCCCATATGCAGGAGTCTTGGGTTTAAAGTGGGAGAGACTAACCTTTACCCCTTGCTGTTGCAGGTGGACCAGTCTGGGCTTTTCCTGCCCTCTCGAGATTACTACCTAAATAGAACTGCCAATGAGAAAGTAAGGCCCATCCTAGAACTCCTGTCCCATCCTCGCTGAGTAGCTAATCTCTATGTACTTTTCTCTTTGCCTAGGGCCAGAGTAAGGAACGGGAGGCTATTGTGCTGCCTGGCTAGCAAGCCGACTACTCCTTCTTCTCTCCTTGCCTGGCTTCTCTTCCTCCTTCTCTTCCTTCCTTCCTATTCTTTCTTCCAGAAAAAATTCTTTTCTTTGCATTTGTGGTGCTGGGAATCAAACCCAGGGCCTCCCCCATGCTAGACATCCCCAGGGCTGGGAAGATGTTTTATGGGCACCTACTGTATGCCAGATGCTCGGGAGCAATTCTGAGATGTAGGTTTCAAAGTCACTGTCACAGGAAGTTTTTGATATCAATAGATACATGGACCTAAGTATCTGAGAACACGGTTCAATAGGTCTCTAGGACTTAGGTGAGATGCAGGCATTGAGAAGTTCCATTATGAGATCACATTTGAGTTGGGCCCTATAAAAACAAAGAAGTGGGCCAGCACCATGGTTCAGCAGGTAAAGGCACCTGCAGTCAAAACGGGTGATCTGGATTCAATCCCTAGGACATATGATGGAAAGAGACAACTATCTTCTCCAAGATTTCCTTTGTCCTCAACACTCAGGCAAATACACACACACACACACACACACACACACACACACAAATATAAATATAAATAAATAAATGGCTGGGTGGTGGTGGCACACACCTTTAATCCCAGCACTAGGGAGGCAGAGGCAGGCAGATCTCTGTGAGTTCAAGGCCAGCCTGGTCTATGGAGCTAGTTCCAGGACAGGCTCCAAAGCTACAGAGAAACCCTGTCTCGAAAAATCAATCAATCAATCAATCAATCAATCAATCAATCAATAAATAAATAGATGTAATTTTGAGAAAAAAAAGACTACAAAGAATCAACAAAGGTCATCATATTTAGAGAGAAGGCTTAGTGTGTTTGGACCATGGGGAAAGGTCCAGGGAGCAACAGAGGGCATTCTGTGTAGAGAGGATGTGTTGGGCAGAATGCCAAAGCCAGAGCGGCTGGATGTGTTTGAAGTATGTAAACCAGAAGCATGGTTTGTCGGGATGTGCTCCTGAGCACATGGGAGATGAGAAGGTGGCCAGTGACTGGTTATGGAGAAGATTTCGAGGGCTTCAGAGATTCATTCTGCAGCCCCAAAGAGTCGCCTCCAGGCTCCAGAGCAGGGATGGAGGGATGTGGTTAGCACTGCCTAGGGAAGTCAGTATGTGTGGAGTAAGAAGATGCATGGGCGGGAGGAGCCTGGAGCCAAGAGTCTCTGCAGTGCCTGGGCTCACTCAGTAAGGGCCCAGGTGAGGGAGTGGCAGGGAGCGAGTAACTGAGGTTATAAGACAGCAAGCCAGAATCATGGCTTGCTGGTTACTAGATGTTAGAAGATGAAGGCACTGAGGATGATCACAGCTATAAGGCTGAGTGCCAGTGGAGTGGAATGGGCCTTAGGGGATCCGTGGTATCTGCAGAAGACTCAGCCTGGAGAACTTGGGGACCTGGAGACAGTGTGATGTCACAGGACAAGGAGCGACTTTGAAACTAGACCTGGATTTTAAGTTCAGCTTTCCTGCTTGGTGTAACTGTTTGGTGTCTCTGAGGCTCGTTCCTTCTCTGTAAAAAGGGAAGCATGGGTTTGAGGTGTAGGGTAGCAGCCGCTGCTCCTGTGTAGAACAGATAGTGTGGGGGAGTCTCTCACTTTAGACGTGTGAGTTTGAGGAAGGCGGCCACCTTCTGTGTGAGAGGTCAGTTGGCAGCCAGAGTGCTGGCGAGGACTGTGAAAGGAACCAGAAGCTCAGGGCTTCTCCTTTAACACGTAGACAAAGGTGTGGGACAGGTGGGGGCAGTGGAAGAAACAGTGTCCTGCTGAGTAGACCAGCTGGGGAGTCCTGTGTCCTTCTGCCAGGCCTTCATTAACATTACCGGACTTCTCAGCCAGAGCCTCCTCTAGACACGTGTGAATGAGACCGCTGCTGCTCCCTCTGTGGGGGAGGGGGTGTGAAACAGCTTGAGACAATATTTTGGTTACAGTCATTGGGGCAACCACAGAGGAGACACCTGAGGCTCCCAATTTGATTCCAACCGGGAACTAGCCCTAGCGCTGACAGAGGGGAGGGCAGGCTGACACAGAGGAAGAGGGGCCCACAGAGGAAGCAGCTCTGACAGGCTCTGAGGAAGGAAGGTGGACAGCCTGTTGTCAGACTGAAGGAGAGAGGAAGTGACATAGGTGAAGGTGAACTAGTCCTTCTGGACAGAATTTAGGAATTTAATTTTTTTCTTTCCTTTTTTTTTTTTTTTTTTTTTAAAATGAGACAGGATCTTGTAGTGTATCCCAGACTGGTCTTTACTCTTGGACTTTAGTGATTTTATTGCCTCAGCCTCCGGAGTGCTAGGACTACACACACACACATTACATTACCATAGCTGGCAAGTTTTGGCTTTACTCCAAAAGAAGGGAAATGGGCCCCTGGAGCGATGGCCCAGCAGGTGCAAGTTTCGACTCCCAGCTCCCACAAGGTGATATGAGAAAACCTACTCTCAACAGCTGTCTCCTTCCCAATATGAGTAGGAGGCCATGCCTGCATACATGCTTGTATGTTTATGTGTGTGTGTGCAGGAGAATGCAGGGAAGAACCATGTTGCCCATGGCTGTGGAACAGGCCTTTTGTTTGATTTTCATTGCATTTTGGGTTTCCTTAGGCAGGAAGCCTCTTGCCATAATAGGGGAAGCTGTTTTGCAATGGCTGAGATAGGATCAAAGCTAGGAGTGTGGAGGATTCAAGGGCTCAGAAGTAAGCCTTAAACTGAGGACAAGGAGGTAGGAAGAGAAAGGTCCTCACACCAGATCCTTGACTGGGTTAACTACAGCCCCCTTAGAAGCTGGGCTAGATGATTGATACCCTTCTGACACCAGCAGCAATAAAGAGAGTGGGGGAAAGGAGAGGTTTTGTAGGATAAAGAATGACTATTGCTGGGTGGTGGTGGCACGCACCTTTAATCCCAGCACTTGGGAGGCAAGAGGCAGGCGGATCTCTGTGAGTTCAAGGCCAGCCTGGTCTACAGAGAAGTTCCAGGACAGCCAAAACTACACAAGAAACCTTGTCTCGAAAAGTCAAAAGAACAATAACAACAAAAGAGTGAATATCAAGGGACCAGACACTTTTCAGGGAAAAAAAGCAGTGGCCTTTAGCCTTGAGTGAGCCCAGGGTGGGACTTTACTTCAGGAGTAGGAAGAAAGCCCAGCATGGTGGTGGATGCCTGTAATTCTAGCACTTGAAAGCTGAGGTAGGAGAATTGTGAGTTCAAAACCACTCTGGTCTATATAGTGAGATCCTGTCTTTAAATGGAAGGAGGGGAGCCACAGAGGTGGCTGCGGGCCAGAGCTGATGATTTATCTGCTTGCTTTTCCCCTTTCCTCAACAAATATTGGGTGAACAACTGTCATAGGAAGACATTGTTCTTGAACCCAAGATTCCAGTGGCGAGCAAAGCCAACAGGCCTTGTCCTGATGGTGCCAGCCTGGCCTGAGGCAACCTGAGTTCATGTTGGGCCCAGGTAGTGCTCAGGTTTCCACACCCTCTGACCTGTCAGGGGTCCTTTGTGATCGGAGTCCTTACCTCATCGCCTCAAGTTTGTTCCTCTATGGAATCTGGAACTTGTATGGAATTGCTACGAGGGTGTTGGGCAAGATACATTATATGCAAGCCCCTTAGCTATCTGGTCTGTGGTCTATAATGCTCAGGATAAATATTCTGTTTCTGTGCTTTTTCTCTCCCTTGGATACAGGGAGGATGAGAAAAGCGCATTGGAGGCCTGTTAGGACAAGAGATAGAGGGGAGTCGAAGGGGCAGACACTCTACAGGATGCATTCAACTGTTCAAGTAAAAGCACATGGCCCTGATGGACTGGGGCGATTAGAAGGGCGTTAGGGAATGAGAAGGCAAAGGACTATGGGAGTCCATCCATTGGGTAAATATTTATAGGGGACCCGTTCTGTGCTTGGCCCTGATCCAAGCTCTTGGGATGCAGCGGAGAACAGCTGACAAAATTTGAACAGTGCCCACTGAGGGGAACAGATGATAAACGCACAGGTAATTAAGTCAAAGCAGACAGTGGTCAGCAGCGGATCAGAAATTAAACAGAGCCACCAAGACTTCCGGAAAGTGCATAAGCCAAAGAAATGATGGCAAGCGGTGAGGGCCAGAGCAGACCTTAGGCTTGGGCAGGGCTTGCGGCTGACTTTGGGATGACTGGGGCTTTCGCAGGTGCTCACAGCCTACCTGGACTACATGGAGGAGCTGGGAGTGCTGCTGGGTGGACAGCCAGCCTCTACCCGGGAGCAGATGCAGCAAGTTCTGGAGCTGGAGATACAACTGGCTAACATCACTGTGCCCCAGGACCAGCGGCGCGATGAAGAGAAGATCTATCACAAGATGAGCATCTCAGAGCTGCAGGTGGGCTAGGCAGGGCGCTAGAGATGTTAGGGAGAGGGCAGCCCTTGACAGAGACCGCCCTGTTTTCTTATCCTCCCGAGGAAGCCAGTCCTTCCGGTTTCCTGATGTTGTGAGGTTTCCAGATGTGTATGACTACCCTGGAAAGAAGGTGGTCAACATTTTAAGCCACCTCTCTCAAGGCCATCCTTTAGCTTCTTTCCTGTTGTCCAGGACTACAGAGATTGTATTTAAAATGTTTAGCCAGACATGGTACTTCACACCTATAACCCCAACACTTGGGAGACTGAGGCAGGAGGATTTCTGTGAGTTCCAGGCCAAGCGAGCGAGGAAGCAAAGGGAAAAACAAATTGATGAGATATCTACAAAATAATCAGAATGTGTATGGAAGTATCTCTTAATGCCCCTCCTGTACCAACCCTTTTGGTAATGAATTATGGAAAGACTGGGAAAGGAGATGCTAGAAAGAGGCCAGGTATGTGGGACGTGTTGGGGAAGTGGTGTTTTATCAACCAGCAAGAAAATATTTGAATTTCTGTACCCAAGCTGAGTATCACACATAGTGTCTTTCCTCGTATAATAAGTGGTTAGGCTCCCAGACTGCAGGGCATTCGGGCCTGGAAAAGCACTTTTTGCAGGAAGGGGTCCCCAAGCAGCCAGTAACTGTTACTATAGCAATGGGAAGGCTGCCCAGGCTATAGTAAATCAGTGGGGGAGAGAGTCTGTTGGGAGCCCAGTGGGAAAGCAGGGAAGCCTGAAGAGTTTCTGCTTTCAGGCTCTAGCACCCTCCATGGACTGGCTGGAGTTCCTGTCTTTCTTGTTGTCTCCGCTCGAGCTGGGGGATTCTGAGCCTGTGGTGGTGTACGGGACTGGGTATTTACAGCAGGTGTCGGAACTCATCAACCGCACAGAACCAAGGTGGGACTGGGGAGTGGGAGAGGCGGGCGGGGCGGCGGGGTGAGACTGGTAGTGGAGGCAACTCAGGGCTCTGGGGTTTTCTGGAAGGACCAGCCACAGTGAATTGGCACACAGACCGAGTGATCAGGCCCCGAACCTTCCAAACTTCAAGCAGAATGTCTGTGGAGTCTTCCCCTAGGCAGTTCCAGGGTGTCCGTCTGTGACCTCTAGTCCCGCACCTTGCTCCCAGCTGAGTCCCACAGCCCGCATGGTCCTGGGGACTGGCTGAGGAGTGGAAAGGGTTCCCCACATGTCTTTCCCTATCTTCTGGTATGGAAATAGCATCCTGAACAATTATCTGATTTGGAACCTGGTGCAGAAGACGACCTCAAGCCTTGACCAGCGCTTTGAGTCTGCGCAGGAGAAGCTGCTGGAGACCCTCTATGGCACCAAGAAGGTGGGCTACCTGACTCTGCTTCCTTTCTGAGCTGCCCTGGCTGGTGCTACCCGCTCACAGGGTGTCAGGAACAGTTCTTCGTGGTACATCAGCACACGGTGTGGAATCAAACTGTAGTTTCCAGTCTTCGTTCCTTCGTATTTAAGCCTATGGCACCTAGGGGATGTGAGCAAGTTGCCATGCTCCGTTTCCTCATCTGTAACAGGAATAAGTTTCCAGGCTGCTTAAGTGAATGTTGGCAGGTGGTGTGCATAGGCATCCGGCTTTGATGAGGAGGATGAAGATGATCATGTGCTGGTCTTCATTTTAAGAATCCCCATGAAGTATGGGAAGTAAAACTACCAACAAGTGCGTATATTCTGAGAGTATTAATTGTGCATATTGAGTGAAAACCTCCTCTGTCTTATAGAGCCCAAGCTGGGAGAGGCACACTCTAGTGGGGAACCATGGAGGAGGTAGCAGGAACACTTTCTCAGATGCTCTGTGAGGAATAAACTCCTGAGAAAGTGGGGGAGGAAGGCATTCCTGGCATAAGGAACACATATGCAAATTCACAGAGGACTGGAGGAGCTGGGTGCATTTGCAGGGGTTCTGGTAGGAGCTTGAGAACAGGGCTGCAGACGGAGTTTGGTAAGGTGGGCATGTGACATCCATGGCAGTTATGTTAAGTCTGACAGTGACAAGTGATGACAGTGTTACAGGACAGGAAACTGGTGACAGGCCACACAAGAAATGACTAGGATGAGCCAGTAATAACTAGTGGCGGACTGAATTGGGAGGGAGGCATTAAAGGGAGCTGGGATGATGTCCAAGTTTCAGGTGGACTGATGGCATCGAAGCCCGGATTGTAGAACAGAGCAATGATCCAGCAAGCTTGCTCCAGAACAACCGGGCAGTGGTGGTGCACGCCTTTAATCCCAGCACTTGGGAGGCAGAGGCAGGTGGATCTCTATGAGTCTGAGACTGGCCTTGTCTACAGAGCAAGTTCCAGGATAGTTCAAGCTACCCAGAGAAACCCTGTCTCAAAAAAAACAAAACAAAACAAAAAAGATAGCTCAGAACAACTGGTGAAGAAACTTGCCACCAAAACCCACATGGTGGCTTCTTTAGGTTGTCTTCTGGCCTCTGCATTTGGACCGTGGTAGGCCAGAGTGTCCGCCACCCTAAATAAGTAAACATAATAAAAAAGAAACATCTGAAATCTACGGACGACTATTAGGAACATAGCCGGAGTAAGAACTGAGCATGAAGGGCTGGAGAGATGGCTCAGTGGTTAAGAGCACTGACTGCTCTTCCAGAGGTCGAGTTCAGTTCCCAGCAACCACGTGGTGGCTCACAACCACCTATAATGAGATCTGGTGCCCTCTTCTGGCCTACAGGCAGGATACTGCATAAATAAATTAATTAATTAAAACAACAACAACAAAAAAAAACTGAGCGTGGAGTGGGAGCCTTGCCTATGTCTTTTCTGCTGAAGCTTTGCTTCTGGGCTCGGCGTAGTTTGAGATATTGCCTTACTTGTCTCTGGAGTCTGGAAGAGAAATAGCACCACAAGTGTCTGTTGCCCAGCTGAGAGGCTTAGCCCCAGAGAGGGAGAGAGGCCTTCAGACCAGAGGTCAGTGCTCACTCTGGGCACCCTGCTGTTTGTCCCTTTACAGTCCTGTACACCGAGGTGGCAGACCTGCATCTCCAATACAGATGATGCCCTTGGCTTTGCTCTGGGCTCACTCTTTGTGAAGGCCACATTTGACCGACAAAGCAAGGAAATCGTGAGTCTTCAGGCTTCTAAAACTATCCTTTAATTTGTTTAAAAGTCTGATGGTCATATATGTACATACACAGAAAACCAGGGAAAGGGGTTCACTAAACAGCAGATTGGGTGGAGAATTCCTTAGTTTTCTGTAATTGTGTGATTTATTATACTGGATTTATGTTACCTATATAATTACCAAAAATAATGCTAAGAGATAATAATAGGTATGCTTAAATAGTAGACGTTTGTGGGGGAGTTGTTTGTCGGGAGAAATGAAACAAGTTGAAATGTCCAGCCATGGCGTGAAAGAGAAATAAATAACAATAGGATGGAATAGGATTCCACTTTCATTTTTTAATTAATTTATTTTTATTTTATGTGAATTGGTGTTTTGCCTGAATGTATGTCTGGACGAGGGTGTCAGATCTTGGAGTTATAGACAGTTGTTAACTACCATGTGGGTGCTGGGAATTGAACCTGAGACCTCTGGGTGAGTAGCCAGTGCTCCCAACCCCTGAGTCATCTCCCCAGTCCCACGATTCTACTTTTAAACTGAAGATAAATTACTTATTTTTTAATTTTTTTGAAAACAGGGTTTCTTTGTGTAGCTCTGGCTGTCTTGAAACTCACTCTGTAGACCAGGTTGGCCTTGAACTCAGAGATTCACCTGCCTCTGCCTCCCAAGTGCTGGGATTAAAGTCATACACCACCACTGCCCAGCTAAAATTTATTTTTTTTAAATTAAACAACTATGCCTGGCTTTATTCTTTAGACTGATGGTGCCAGTATTGCATCTGAAGCCCGTAACGTGCTTGCCAAGTTTGTTACCCCCAAGCGAGAAACCCAAGCATGAGCTGAGGCTAGCCTGATAGTCACTATTGTAGACCATGCTGGCCTCAAACTTGTGATGGTCCTTCTGCTTCTACCTCCCATACCTGGTGTAGTGATACATTTTTAAGCAGGAAAAAAGTAGATTGCAAAAATATATACACATTGCATAACACAACTCTATATTTTGTATGACTTTCTGGGCTAGGAAAAACCACTAGGAATAGCCAGACTATTAAAAGAAGACAGCTGTGTGATGAGATTACAGACATTTGGTTTTCTTCAATTTTCAATTGTACAACTTCTGTTCATGCATTTTGTTCATAACCAAATCAATGTAGTATATGAAGCTATAATACTAATTTACCTAACTGCCAACTCAAATGTTTATTGAATTAATTAGCAAAAAGCCACCCACAATAACAATATTGTCACCTGCGGTACATCTCACCCTCCCTGCTGGGCAGCCTTTCTTCAGGAATCTTCATAACCCTGTGTCTCCTGGATAGACCCAGATGGCACCTGAGGGTGGATGGGAAGCAGGGAGGCAGTAAGTGCCGCCGGGGGGAGGTTGACCTGTGACCCTCCCTCCCAGGCCGAGGGGATGATCAGCGAAATCCGGTCTGCATTTGAGGAGACCCTGGGAGAGCTGGTTTGGATGGATGAGAAGACCCGGCTGGCAGCCAAGGAGAAAGTGAGCCATGGCTGTTTCTGGGGCGCCATCTTGAGGTAGTGATAGACAATACAGTTTTGCTGGGCGCAGGGAGGGAAACCCTTAACATGGTCTCTTCAGGCAGATGCCATCTATGATATGATTGGTTTCCCTGACTTCATCTTGGAGCCCAAAGAGCTTGATGATGTTTATGATGGGGTGAGTACCTTTGTTCAGAGTCATGGACCATTATTTCCCGGGCTCAGTAATCAAAGTTTAAGCACTCCTCAGCAGAGTAGACACAAGTAATTAGATTGATTAAGTATGGGTTCTATGCCAGACATGGGCCAGATGGTAATAAAATAGAGCATTAATGAGTGTGGCCATCTGGAGAACGCGATCATGTTTCTACCGTGTAATCTTTGGACAGGATGTCTTTGGGCCTCAGTTTCATCTGTAAAATGGGGCTTCAGTAGTACTCATCTCAGAGGGTGATAAGAGCAAAAGAATGTATGTTAAAAGACAATGTCAGGCAGTAGTGGAACACACCCTTAGTCCTAGAGGCAGGCAGGTCTCTGAGTTCGAGCCCAGCCTGGTCTACACACCAGGTTCCCAGACAGCCTACACTACACAGAGAAACCCTGTATTGAGGGAGGGGAAAGCTGGGCATGGTGGTGGCCCATGTTTTTAATCCCAGCAGCACTCAGGAAGCAATGAGTTTGAAGTCAGCCTGGTCCTCACAGCAAGTTCTAACAGTGAGACTCTGTCTCGAAAAGGGCAACAAAAATCCAGAACAGCACTCAAAGCATAAATACCTTTAACACACTGTCAGTTAGCCATTTCCTTCCATTTTACAGCGGAGGAGACTGGGATTTGCTTGGAGAGGTCCTGCCGGGACTCTCCCCTTCTCCAACATGTTGTCTCTCACTTTCTTCCTTCCACTGTTCCCACAGTATGAAGTCTCTGAAGACTCTTTTTTCCAAAACATGTTGAATCTGTACAACTTCTCTGCTAAGGTGATGGCTGACCAGCTTCGCAAACCTCCCAGCAGAGACCAGTGAGAATGGGCGGGCAGACAAGGGGCAGCTGGAGAGGTAGACCAGGGCTTCTGGGGGTGGGAAGAGGAGTGGCCTAAGGCCCTTGCAGGAGGTGGGCAAGGCAGGCCTGGGCTGTCGGGCTGGGCAGCATGAGCAGAGAAGGAACGCTGGCCTCGATCTTCCTCCCCCAGGTGGAGCATGACGCCCCAGACTGTCAATGCTTACTATCTTCCAACCAAGAATGAAATCGTCTTCCCTGCTGGCATCTTGCAGGCCCCCTTCTATGCTCACAACCACCCAAAGTGTGTCTGGGGCAAGAGGGTCTGGGTGCTGGAGCCTGGCCCTGTGGGCGAACCGGGAGAAAAACTGGAGGGAACCAGGAGATGTTCCTGCCATGTTCTGATTCTACATTCCTCATGTACTAGGGCCTTGAACTTTGGTGGCATTGGCGTGGTGATGGGCCATGAGTTGACACATGCCTTTGATGACCAAGGTAGGGACTCGGTCTAGAATTTCCAGTGACTACCGCAGGGATTTGGGATATTGGGGACAAACCTTAGGGGTCCTGATGTCATCTTGTCAGGGCTGGTTGGGCATTTGATCCCCTGTGGATGAGTTGTCCTATTGATGGAATGCAAAGACAAATTCTTCCCAGGCCGTGAGTACGACAAAGAAGGGAATCTGCGTCCGTGGTGGCAGAATGAGTCACTGACGGCTTTCCAGAACCATACAGCCTGCATGGAAGAACAGTACAGCCAGTACAAGGTCAATGGAGAGAGACTCAATGGATTCCAGACACTGGGGGAAAACATCGCCGACAACGGGGGCCTGAAGGCTGCTTACAATGTGAGTGGCCGAGGTCTCCTAGGCTGTGTAGAAGGGTGCTTGGGAAAGCGGGCAGGCACTGGTGGACTTGCTTCTTATTATTCCCCTAGGCTTACGAAGCATGGTTGCGAACGCATGGGGAAGAGCAGCAGCTGCCAGCTGTCGGGCTCACCAATCACCAGCTGTTCTTTGTGGGATTTGCCCAGGTATGGCCCCTTGGGAGAACTGGTTATGTCTCCTATCCGTTCCCTCCAAAGAATGCCATTAGAAGCAGAAGCTGGGGTTATATAGGAAAGGTGCTGGGAAATGGGGCCACAGTTGCTGCCTGGGAAGTGCATTGAGAGGAAGCCTGGTGTCCGGAGCCCATGCAAGTAGCCTGCAGAGATAGGTCTTCTGCGGGATTGTATTTGAAAGGGAAGGGCCGCTGACTTTAGTGGAGTGGATAGGAGCAAGCATTGGTCCCCTCCTATTACTATGGAGGAATGTGGAGAAACTGTAGTTTGGGAATAGAATATATCTTGTTCAGGGTCACCCAGGAATAAAATAAGAAGCAGAGTTAGTGTCCAGGCAGGACCTGTTTCAAATACTTTGAACCACAGCGAGTAATCTTTAAAGGACTCAGCCTTTCCCCACAGCCATGCCCATGCTGGGTTACCCAGTGTCCAGGTGCTCTTTAGCAGCTTCGAGGAAGTAAGGAGGCATGTTGCCCTCCCTTGGAGCTGGCCAAGCCTCCTGCAGTGGCCCTGACAATTCCTGAGCTCACCAGCTGGACCAAGATGGCTCTGCTGTAGCTGCAGCTATGGCTTAATTCAGCTCCACACTAGACACCATATGTCCCCATGTCTGTCCTGGCCCGCAGGTGTGGTGCTCGGTCCGCACACCAGAGAGCTCTCACGAGGGGCTGGTGACCGACCCCCATAGCCCTGCCCGTTTCCGAGTGCTGGGCACTCTCTCCAACTCCCGTGACTTCCTTCGGCACTTCGGCTGCCCTGTCGGCTCCCCCATGAACCCAGGGCAGCTGTGTGAGGTGTGGTAGACCCGGGTTGGGAGAGAAATGGGCAACTGTGGCCAGGGACCGCGGCTTCCAAGTTAGGAGAAAGTAAAGATCAGTTGGTATGGTTGTCTCTCCACACTACAAGGGACATGAATCTAGTCCCCACCACCACAACATCGTGCGTCTGCTTTGGGGGCGCCAGTGCCTCTAGCAGAGATTCCCCCCATTTACTGTGACATCCTCTCATGAGTCACCCTGGAGGACGTCTAGGCAGAGTGCCAGTTCCTACAAAGAAGGTTCCATCTCTTGGCTCCAAGCTTACTTAATTTGGGAACCAAGAGGCTATGCCTGGGGCATGCCCATCTCTCCCAGGCACACTCAGACTATATAGGAATGAGCTCAACTCCCTTCAACCCCACCCTCAGGCTCCCCCCACCTATGTTCCTTGTGCTCCTCCTAGTACAGCTGCTCCCCTCAAGGACACAGCAACTGAACTCAAGTGGAAGGCCAAGGGCTCTCGGGTGAGAGGAGAAATGTGTATGTACAGTTTGTGCTGGTTCCCTGTGTCTTAGGGCGCGAGTCTTAGGCTTGGCCGCTCGTCCCTGGGCCAAACAGAAGAGCAGATCTAGTAGAGAAAAGGAAAGTGTTTATTTTTGCAGGGCAGAGGGTGGGGAGGGTGTGGTCTTGGCTTTATAGGACCCTTTGCTAATAAATAGATCCGTATCAGTCAGCCTGTCTCTTCCTTCGGTTCTCCCTTTGCTTATTCATTCTCTAATCCGGTCAATATTTCAGCAACTACAATTGTCTTAATTAGGGTTTTCTATTGCTGTGAAGAGACACCATGACCACGGCAACTCCTATAAAGGAAAACATTTCATGGGGGTGTCTTACAGTTTCAGAGGTTTAGTCCATATCATCACGGCAGGACGTGGTGGCACACAGCAGACATGGTGCTAGAGGAGCTGAGAGTTCTAATCTCGATCAGAAGGCAACAGGAAATGAACCAAGACACTGGGAGGGGCTTGAGGATATTTGAAGTTTCAAAGCCCACCCCCGCAGTGACACTTCCTCCAACAAGGCCACACCTCCTAATAGTGCTACTCCTCACGAGCTTGTGGTGGGGGCGCAATTACCTTCAAACCACCACAACAATACAGTAGTAATTCTTCCGATACTGGTTTACTTGCAGAAATAGGGGACTGAGATTTGAAGTCCAAGGGAGGCAAAGGTTGAGAGAGACGCACAGTTGGGTCTGTTCGGTCACAGTACATACTCCACAGCTAGAAGGGTCTGCAGCTCCCCACTGCCTCTGTGGCCATCCTGTCACTCAACCTGGGGAGTAGACGGTCAGGTCAGCTTGGTTTCTGTGTTTTTGAGACAGGATCTCACTATATAGCCCTGGCTGGCTTGGATCTCGTTCTGTAGATCAGGTTGGCTTTGAACTCCTTGCTTCTGTCTCCAAACCGCTGGGATTAAAGGCGTTTGCCATCCCACCCAACTTTTATTGTTCTTTAAATTTACTTTCGAATGATATATTGGTTACCAGTAATTTGTGCCTCAGGCACTGGGGATAAAATGGTCTCTGTCGGGCCGAGCGGTGGTGGTTCAGGCCTTTAATCCCAGCACTCAGGAGGCAGAAGCAGGCAGATCTCTGTGAGTTTGAAGCCAGCCTGGTCTACAGGAGCTAGTTCTAGGACAGAAACCAAAAGCTATGGAGAAACCCTGTCTCGGAAATCAAAAAAAAAAAAAAAGGTCTCTGTCCTTTGGGTACGCCAGCTATTTCACTTTCACGCTCACAAACTCATGCCCCCACAGCCACCACTTTCTACCAATGCTCTGTTCCCATGATGCAGACCTAGCCCCAACCCCTATTACTGCAGCCAAAAAAATCTGAGTTGAAACGGGGGCTCTGATAATTATGACCTAAATCCGGTAAGCCTTGGTTTCTTCATCTGTAAAATGAGAATGACAGCAAAACAGTGGAAAGACGAGTCAGGACTGAAGAGATGGCTCAGAGATTAAGAGCAGTAGCTGCTCTTCCTGAGGTTGTGAGAGAGATCAATTCCCAGTAACACACACACACACACACACACACACACACACACACACACTCCTGGAGGTGCAAGCATCAAGGGTGAGTTTGTCAGGTTTGCAAGGAACAGAATGAGGGCTTGTTGTAATTACTTCTGGTGTCTCTGGTCTCTCGAATGTCACTAATATTTACCCCACAACTTGTGTCCTACCCCAGTTTTTCAGTGGGTCAGGCTGTTCCCATATGGGGCCATGTCATGTCACCTGGATGTGCTAGCTGCTTACTGAAAGAGGGCAGAAGGAACAAGATGTCTTTTGAACCTTTGAACCACACTGCTAATTCCAAACCTCTAGGTTCAACTAACTACAGGGTAGATGGCAAAGTGTCCTGGGAAGAGGAGAGCTTTCATTTCCGGAGAACTGGCTCTGGTGCCAGCTTCTGTCACCCACTAGCATATGACACCAGGCAGGGCTCATTCCTTCTTCAGATCTTGGTGTCTCAGCAGTCTGTAAAATAAGTGGACTGGGTAAGATTATTTCTGAGACCATTCAGCTTCAATGCCTTGAAAGAGAAATTCAACCCAGGCATAATGATACAGGATTTTAATCCCATCTATTTGGGAGGCTGAGGCAGGGGAATGTCAGAGGCCAGTTTGAATAACTTAGTAAGACACTGTCTCAAAATAATGTCAAGGGCCTAAGACTGTAGCTCAGTGGTAGACTGCTTGCCTAACATGAATGAGGTTCTAGGTTCATCTGCATACCGGGGGAAATGCCTTTATGGGCTCTGCAAATTCCAGAACCCGAATAGATACTAATAAATAATGTGTGGAAGTTGGCTGTTGAGCATAGGGTAAGACTCACAATGTTAGAGCACACTGACTCTTGGCAAGATAAAACTTTGCCTTTCATTGAGACCTGGATTAGGCCAAGTGTGGTCTCATGCACCTGTAATGCCAGTACTTGGGAATGGGCAGAAGCAGGTGGGTTTTTTTGTTTGTTTGTTTTTATTTTTGTGATTTCATCCCAGCTACATGGTGAGATCCTGTTTAAACAAAACAAGACAAAAGCCCTGATTGGGGCCAGTGAGATAACCCAGTGGTTAACCTGAGTTTGAGCCGCAGAATCCACATCTGGGTGGAAGAAGAAAACAGACTCCACAAAGATGTGCACTTTGACATGCATGCGTTCAC
>NW_004949141.1:1841917-1861835 GCF_000317375.1 Microtus ochrogaster
AAGATCATTCTCGGTTAGAGATTTGAACTTGAGGCCAGCCCTGTCTGACAAAAAACTCTTGGTTGTCTACAGCACCACTGTTAATCTTGTAAATCAAATGCAGACATCTGTCTTCCAGCCAGATTCTTCAGGCTGAGTGGGACCATCACCAGCAGGAGGTGCATTTCCATGCAACACAAGTCCTAGCTACAGGACACCTGCACAACCAGCTAGCTACAGGAAAGTTTTGCCCAGTGAATCAAAGTTACAGCAGGGAGTACCTCTTTGTGGGGCACTCTGCAGGGACCTGGTTCCAGAGGTAAGGTAAAGTGAGCCTTGGGTAATGGATGTGATCTTCACCTGAAGAGCCCTGTCAAGTTGATGAATGATGGCTTCTGTTATGTAGTCTGTTGTGTTGTGGCAGAAGAGAAAATGAACAATACTGGACCATCTATGCTATCCCAATGGGTAACTCATCCCAACCAAAATAAGGAAGCCTGCCAAGAAACATGATTTCACCTTGATAAAACTCTAGAAATATTACTAGTAGAGAGTACTTCTTAAAAATAAGCCCAATTTCAAAGGGGACGCCCGTGGTTTACCAGTGGAGAATCCTGACAGTTTTCTAATTCATTGCTCTGGGCTCCAGGGAGAAACCCCAAATCCTTACTATATACAAAAATGACCTAAAGACCAATGCAAAGCCAGCCATCTGTTAAATGTTTGTTAAGACCTGCTTCAAACCAGGCATTAGCTGGGTACTAAGGATACAAAGATTAGCCAGATATAGTCCCTTGCCCTCCAGGAGCTCAGAGTACAAGGTGTGAGAGATATGTGTCAAATGTACGGTGGATCTCGGGAGAAATGCATAACCCGAGAAGCAAGGAAGGGAAAAGGAAGGGAACATTGATCTGGAGCTCAGAGGATGGTAGAAATTCTCAACTGAAAACAGAAGGGCGTTCCTTACTGATGGAATAACCACTTGGAAAGACAGCTTGGGGGTGGTGGTGGTGGTGGAGAATATTCAGAAATGTGAAATGGGCAGGATGATCAGAATATAAGTGGAAGGGACATAATACAGTTTCCACCTGGGTGGTGGTAGTAAAAGAGTGAACGAAACATCTGCTGTCGTTCCTAAAGTTAGCAGTAAAAATCTCCACAAAACATCTGGCTATTAGGAAAATATCACATACAGAAAATTGCAATCCTTATTGGCTAAGTTTACAGTGCTTGGCATGAATTCCCTCCTACTGAGTGGTCCACAAGTCCAATTAGGCGGTTGTTGGTTACCCCCAAATATAAATGCCACTATTGCACCCTGGGAAATATCACACTGAGCTGGTCATTGCAGTTCGTACCCTTTACAGCTGGGCAGGACTGTTGATTGCTTTTCTCCTTGGCAGTCTGCACAGGCCCTTCAGACACTAGGAGAGCTAGTACCCAGGGAGAAGGCTTCCAGGTCAGGTCCACCCGGTTCCTCCAAGTCCTGTGAAGCGTGTGGTGTCCTCACTAAGAAAGCCTTACCTTCAAGCTCTGGAAGACAACCAAGAATGCCAGCAAAAGCTCATAGTTTTAGGAGTCTCCTGGACTCCCCTGGCTTACTCTAAAGGTTTCCTATGCCTGGCTCTGGGTTTTTTTTTTTTTAATTTATTTATTTATTAAGGATTTCTGCCTCCTCCCCGCCACCACCTCCCATTTCCCTCCCCCTCCCCCGATCAAGTCCCTCTCCCTCATCAGCTTGAAGAGCAATCAGGGTTCCCTGACCTGTAGGAAGTCCAAGGACCGCCCACCTCCATCCAGGTTTAGTAAGGTGAACATCCAATCTGCCTAGGCTCCCCCAAAGCCAGTACGTGCAGTAGGATCAAAAACTGGCTCTGGGTTTTTGATAGATTGTCTATGGTACTTGTGGGGAGAATTATGTTAGACTGTGTTTTTTTTTTTTTTAATTCAACAGGTTAACAAACAAAAAAAGTGAGTCACCATGCCTGGCTTAGATATATTTTTTGTTCTTCTTTTTTTTGTTTTTTTGTTTTTTTGTTTTTTCGAGACAGGGTTTCTCTGTGGCTTTGGAGCCTGTCCTGGAACTAGCTCTGTAGACCAGGCTGGTCTCGAACTCACAGAGATCCACCTGGCTCTGCCTCCCAAGTGCTGGTATTAAAGGCTGTTCTTTTTTTTTTTTAATTATTTTTATGTGCATTGGTGGTTTTTTTGCATGCATGTCTATGTGTGAGTGTTGAGTTTCCTGGACCTTAAGTTCTAGGCAGCAGAAAACTGCCACGTGGGTGCTGGGAATTGAACCCAGGTCTTCCAGAAGAGCAGTTAATGCTCTTAACTGCTGAGTCATCTCTCCAGCCCCTCATTTTGTTCTTACAAGAGAAACATTTCATACTTCACATAGGGGAATACAGGCTGAGTTTAGGTAGCTTAACCAAACAACACAACACAACTGGTACATGACAGAATTTGTTCTGCTTTGTTTTTCGGTTCTTCACATCAGAGCTTATCTGTATAACCTTGGGTGTCCTGGAATCACCCTAGACCAGGCTTGTCTCAAACTCACAGAGATCTGCTTGCCTCTGCCTCCTGAGTGCTGGGACTAATGGCGGGTACCACCGTCTGGCCAGAACTCAGTTTTAATATTTTCTAAAGCTTGAGTTCTCCCATCTTTCCAAGTTTTTCTTTCAAAAACAATTTATACCTACAAAAAAAAAGTTGCAATGTATCCCAACATCTTTTCACATAATCTTCATCTGAACTCATCCGCTGTTTGATAAACTTTTATAGCACAACATCCAAGTCATCTCCAACATACTGATATCTATATATCTCTATCTATGTGTATAATCTATACAGGCAGAGAGTGTGTGTATTCCAAGGTCTATGGTAGAAGTCATAGAAACAGAAACTGGTAGTTTCCTGACAGAGAACTAAAGCAAGCATGAAAATGTATGGTCATCCTAAAGACAGAACAGGCAGCGCAACTACGGGCTGTCCACCTTCTGTCGAGAGGTTGGGAGTGGGCAAAGTTATGCCTAGAATGCAGCATTGAGTGAAAAAGTGATAGGTTTTAAAGATCAGCAGCAGCGGGGTGGCGGCTCATGTCTACAAGCCAGCACTCCCGAGGCAGAGGCAGGACCTGAAGTTTAAAGCCATTCTCTGCTATATGGCGACCCTGAGGCTACCCCGCGCTAATAAGTAAGCTTCAGGCAGCACCACTCATCCTCGAGAGGGGAAAGTTGGTTACTATTCCAGATCCGTGTGAGGCCGTCGCACAGATCTCAGTCAAGAGTTCAAGAGTCTTGTCCGTTTGTCGCACCATGCATCCAGCTGAGGTGAAGCTACCGGAAAGGAGAACTAGGCAGTTCCACCGAGGACTGAGTTCAGAGACACCGAAACGCAACACTAGCGGTCCGAGCTGGAGGCCGGAACTGTAATTCCCGGCCTGCCTCAGGAGGCGGGGCCCGGATTCGACTGAGCGTTTCCGGTCCGGAGGACAAGGCGCGAGGCCATCTGGGAAAAGGGGCGGTGCGAGCAGGTGCGCGCGCAGCAGGCCGGCAGTGGTGGTAGAGATGGAGGAGGGTGGACGAGACAAGACGCCGGTGCAGTCCCAACAACCCTCAGGAACGGCTCCCGCTGGCGCGGACGAGAAGTCGAGCGGCAAGGAGAGACGGGATGCCGGGGACAAAGACAAAGAGCAGGAGCTGGTGAGGCTCAGCTTCGGGAGCCCGGGGAGGAGGCCTTGGGCTGAGTCACTGCTGCCTTGAAGGCCTCGGGCCCGACTCCCTACGACCCACAGCACCTGGGAGACACAGAATGGGGAGACCCTGCCCTGATGCCCCCCTCATTACGGACTGCCAGCCCCTGCGACCCTCACCACCACTTCGTGGGTCTTCGCCGTAATTTTCTAGAACGGCCTTCAAGGAGAGCCTGCCTGGCTAGACTGCCTTTTCTGTAGGGTTGTTTGACACCCTACTCCCGTTTCTTGTCCATTTGGCCCCTCCCGAGGCTACATTCACACTCTCCGCCTGTCCCGGGGTGAATGGGAGGGGAATGTGGTTAGGATTCTTTGGTTTAATGAGCTTCTTCCCCCAACCGTTCAGTCTGAGGAGGACAAACAACTTCAAGATGAACTGGAGATGCTCGTGGAGAGACTCGGGGTGAGTCCAGATTGGACTTGAGAGGGGAATGTATTCGGGTGTTTCCCACTTGTTTGCTCTATTTCATTTGGAGGCAACAACTAGACATCGCATATAAGATAGCATGCTAATTCGCGGGCAAAGAGTTACAAAGGTTGTTTGAATGGGGTCTTGCGTCTCGGGCAATTTGCAGGAGTTGAGCAAAGCATTGGTTAATTATGTCTGGGTTATGATGTGGAGGAATGTGACTCCTTTTGGTCTGAACCCTGTCATCCCCTGATCAGGAAAAGGATACATCCCTGTACCGACCAGCTCTGGAGGAACTGAGAAGACAAATCCGTTCTTCTACAACTTCCATGACTTCAGTACCCAAGCCTCTCAAATTTCTGCGTCCACACTATGGCAAACTGAAGGAAATCTATGAGAACATGGCCCCTGGGGAGAATAAGGTAATTCAGAATATGGTGGGAGTCTGTCCAGTTGAAGAATTCCTTTTCTTTTTTTTTTTTTTTCTTTTTGAGACAGTGTTTCTGTGTAGCTCTGGCTTTGGAACTCACTCCATAAACCAGGCTGACCTCAAACTCAGACTCACTGTGTCACCTAGACTGAGCTTGACTCTGTGGCATTCCTCCTCTTGCTTTAGACTCTGGAGTGCTGGCATTAGAGGCCTAGACCAGCATGATGCCTGCCTGACTTCTTTCTTTCTTTCCTTTTTGCTATTATTTATTTTATGCATGTGGGTGGTTTGCCTGCGTGTCTGTGCAGTATGTGCACTCCAGAATCCAGAAGAGGATGTCAGATCCCTGAGTTACAGGCAGTGTTAAGCTGCCGTGTGGGTGCTGGGAATAGAACTAGGGTCCTATGGAAGAGCAACTGGTGCTCTTAACTTCTGAGCCCTCTCTCCAGCCCCAGACGTTTTTAATTCGAGTGGATTATTGAGTAGTCTCCTAATGAGTTTGCTCTTGTCCTTGACTTCCTATTTATATCATAAAGCAGTAGTTACTTGATTGAAATAGATCATGGATTCCTCCCCCACCCCCCGCAAGACGGGGTTTTTCTGTGTAGCCATAGCTGACCTGGAACTCATTCTCTAGACCAGGATGACCTCAAACTTTTTCTGAGTGCTGGGATTAAAGGTAAGCACCATCATTGCCAGATGGAAAATTTTATTAAAGATGTATTTTTACTCTATGTGGATGAGTGTTTTGCCTGCCTGTATGATGTATGTACTCTACCTGCATGTAGTGTCTGTGCAGGCCAGAAGCAGGGAACAGATCCCCTAGAACTGGAGTTAGACTATTGTGAACCCTTTTGTGGGTGCTGGGAACTGAACTCAGGTCCTCTGCAAGAGCAGCATATTTTCTTGACTGTTGAGCCAGTTCTCCAGACTCGTAGATTATGGGTCTTTTTTTTTTTTTTTTTTTTAATAAACCCTTAAACTCAGAAATCTACCAGCTTCTGCCTCCAGAGTGCTGGGATTAAAAGCGCTCACCACCACCGCCTGGCTTATTAAAACCTTTTAATAGTTTACTATTAAAATAAAAATTTCTGCTAGTTACGATGGGTACTTCTGATCCCAATCATTTAGCATCTCTTGAGTGAGACCAAACTGAGCATTGTAATGAGAGCCACTGTCTCCATGAATTCAAGTCTAGGAGCCTTTATCTTTCTCCAGTTCCCTGTTGTTTGTTAGGTTGGCTTCAGAGGGAGCTAACAATACCAACAGAAAACACTTTAGGATTTCTCTGAGGCTTAGCTTAGATCACATGGAAATTTTTAGTGTAGACACTAATATATAGTGAATTTTATTGGTGAATTTTGGGGACAGTGATCTTGATTCTGTAATGTCTCATACTGTTTTCCTTGGACTGCTGGCTTTGACCTTAAAAGATCGGTTTCCTTGCAGTGTTTTGCTGCTGACATCATCTCTGTTTTGGCCATGACCATGAGTGGTGAGCGTGAATGCCTCAAGTATCGGCTAGTGGGCTCCCAGGAGGAATTGGCATCATGGGGTCATGAGTATGTCAGGTAAGAGATTTTCTTCTTGGTAGTGTGAAGGGACTTGGAGGCATAATTCTGTTGATTTGGGGAAATAGCAATGTATTGAATTCCCCAGACACTGAGGTCCTTGACTTCAGGGCCTGCTTCACTAATGATTGTGTGTGTGTGTCCATAGACATCTTGCAGGAGAAGTGGCTAAGGAGTGGCAAGAGCTGGATGATGCAGAGAAAGCACAACGGGAGCCATTGCTTACCTTGGTGAAGGAAATTGTCCCCTACAATATGGCCCATAATGCAGAGCATGAGGCTTGTGACCTGCTCATGGAAATTGAGCAGGTAGACATGCTGGAAAAGGACATAGATGAGAATGCATACTCAAAGGTCTGCCTGTATCTCACCAGGTAAGTGAGCATGGCAGAGGAGGGTAGCAGGCCTGCCTTCTTCAGCACTAGTCCATTCCTGTTCTCCCGGAGTGATCTTAGGGTCACCTTAGGCTATAGTTACTTGGTGATGCCATGAATTTCTTGAGGACAGAAACTTTGTGTCTCCTTAGTGTCTTAGAACACAGTACACTGCTTTGTATATAGTAGGCATTGAGTATGTATTTGGGTAAAGGAATTAGACACTTTCTGAAATTTTATTACGTTTGCTCTTATAGTTGTGTGAATTACGTACCAGAACCTGAGAACTCTGCCCTACTGCGTTGTGCCTTGGGTGTGTTCCGAAAATTTAGCCGTTTCCCTGAAGCTCTGAGATTGGCATTGATGCTCAATGACATGGAACTGGTAGAAGACATTTTCACCTCCTGCAAGGATGTGTATGTAGAGAAGTTGGTAAAGGAATAGATAGGTTTGTGCATGAGTGTGTGTGTGAAAATCAGAGACTTGACAGTTTGTGGGGAGAGCATGAGAGATTTTCCCACCATAGTAGGTGGGATGAGCAGGTTGGTGGCTCTCCCCACAGGGTGGTACAGAAGCAGATGGCATTCATGCTGGGTCGGCATGGAGTATTCCTGGAGCTGAGCGAAGACGTGGAGGAGTATGAAGACCTCACAGAGATCATGTCCAACGTACAGCTCAACAGCAACTTCTTGGCCTTAGCTCGGGAGGTGAGAGTCTCCGCTCTTACCTGTCATTATACCTACTAAACACCTTTTACTAGACTCCTGGTTAAAGTTGCTATTGAGTTGGATAGCAGGAGGGACAGATTGGGGATTACTGAGAAGGCAGTTGTGACCCTCTGGCTTCTCTTTAGCTGGACATCATGGAGCCCAAGGTGCCTGATGACATCTACAAAACCCACCTAGAGAATAACAGTGAGTAGCTCTATGTGGGGATTGGAGGGACTGTTACTTGTTTCTGTTATATTGGGAATAACGTCTTGGCTAACCCACTTACAAAGAACTTCAAATTCCCTTGAACTTTGTGTCCAGGTTACTGATGCAGATGTGGACTAAGGGACTGAATCTGGGCGGTGGTAGTGAATGCGTTTGATCCCAGCACTTGGTAGAGATAGAGGCAAGCAAATCTCTGAGTTCAAGGCCAGCCTGCTGTACAGAGCAAATTCCAGTTCAGCCAGGGCTACTCAGAAATCCTGTCTCGAAAAGACAAAACAACAATAACAACAAAAAAAAAATTGAGGACTGCCTACCAAACTGTGTTCCTTTCAGGTCCTATGCTAAACTGTCTCTTTCTCCCCTTGTACAGGGTTTGGTGGCAGTGGCTCTCAGGTAGATTCCGCCCGGATGAACCTGGCCTCCTCTTTTGTGAATGGCTTTGTGAATGCAGCCTTTGGTCAAGATAAACTGCTGACTGATGATGGCAACAAATGGCTGTACAAGAACAAGGACCATGGTATAATTTTCTCTTTTTGTCATGCAGTCAGGTGTTAACTGAGGAGAACCCACAGCAGTTTCCGAGGGGAGCTGTTTCTTTGGGTACACTCTTCTAAAGCTGATGCTCTTCCTTGTCATAGGGATGTTAAGTGCTGCTGCGTCCCTTGGCATGATTCTGCTGTGGGATGTGGATGGTGGCCTCACCCAGATTGACAAGTACCTGTACTCCTCTGAGGACTATATCAAGGTTAGTCTGTTCAAAATTTATTCATTGGGGACTTTTTCTTCTCATGTTCTAGTGCCTCCTTTTTATTGATGAGGTGTCTTAGTTACTTTCTATCTCTGGGAAGAGACACCATGACCAAGGTTACTTACAAAGAATGTATTTTAGCTGGGCGGTAGTGGTACATGCCTTTAATCCCAGTACTCAGAAGGCAGAGGCAGGCAAGGCAGATCTCTGTGAGTTCGAGACCAGTCTGTTTCTACAGAACAGATTTCAGGACAGCCAAGGCTACACAGAGAAACCCTGTCTCTAAAAACAAAACAAAACAAACTAACAAAAGAATCAAAGAAGAAGAAAGTATTTGGTTGGGGGCTTGCTTATAGCTTCAGAGGGTCAGTCCATTACCGTCATTGTGGAAATATGACAGCAGGCAGGCAGGAATGGTGCTAGGGCAATAGCTGAAAGCTTACATCTTATCCTTGGAGGCAAGGAGAGATAGTGGGCATTTTCTGGGGTTTTGAAACTTCAAAGCCCACCCCCGGTGACACACTTCCTCCAATAAGGCCACATCTCCTAATCCTACTCAGAACAATTTCACCAACTAGGGACCAAGCATTCAAATATATGAGCCTATGGGGACCAGTCTCAATTCAAATGACCACATGAGGCATGCCCCGTTTTTTATTCCAGGTAAGGCAGGTGCCACAGAGAGGCCATGCTGCACACTTTGTAGTTAAGAGGGAAGATACCCTAATAAAGCGTGTGCTTGCTTTTTCCAGTCGGGAGCCCTCCTTGCCTGTGGTATCGTGAACTCTGGGGTCCGAAATGAGTGTGACCCTGCTCTGGCACTGCTTTCAGATTATGTTCTCCATAACAGCAATACCATGAGACTTGGTTCCATCTTTGGGTAAGGTTTCTTGCTGCTCTTCCCTCATCTTTCTGTCTGTCTGTCTGTCTGTCTGTCTGTCTGTCTAATCTATATCTGTCTACTTTTAAATTCTTTTTTTTAATATTTATTTATTTATTATGTATACAATATTCTTTCTGCTTGTATGCCTGAAGGCCAGAAGAGGGCACCAGACCTCATTACAGATGGTTGTGAGCCATCATGTGGTTGCTGGGAATTGAACTCAGGACCTTTGGAAGAGCAGGCAATGCTCTTAACCACTGAGCCATCTCTCCAGCCCCTACTTTTAAATTCTTACGTTTCTTAGGCACCTTCTCTTTCTGCTAGTGCTCAGCTTAATACTCTATAGAGAAAATATTGCTAAAGACTGCCATGTGCCATTGAATATCTGGCTCTTGGTGAATGTGTTGGTGACCAGTTCTACTTTTGTTCTTTTTTACTTTGTCCCTGGGTATATGCTGGGGACTTTATCTCCTGACTCTGTAGACTAGGTTTGGCCTATGCTGGCTCCAATCGGGAAGATGTTCTAACACTGCTGCTGCCCGTGATGGGAGATTCCAAGTCCAGCATGGAGGTGAGTAATTTTCTAGTGGAAAAGGTAGGGGAGGTATGTTGGGGTTGGGGAACACCTCAGTACAATCTCTTAGAACTGCAATTTCAGGCTGTGTGTGATGGCGCATGTCTCTTATCTCAGTGCTTGTGAGATTGAGGCAGGAAAATTTCTGTGAGTTCCAGGCCAGCCTGGGCTACAGAATAAATTGTGTATCAAGTACCCTGTTACTCTTACCCTACCCACTCCCACTCCCTCAAAAATGGGGAAAAGGACAGACTGGAATTTAGAGCCCCAATGAAACTTGGTGTTACGTTATATTGTACTGAGCCTCAGCCTCTGAAACCCCAGTCAAACCACGTAGTTCTAAGGAAGAGAAACTCTGAAGTTAAGGGTGGATGACTCTGCTGTCCAACTTTCTGTCACTATAACAAAGTAACACATTGTGGTAGAAGACACATGGTGGAACAAAACTGTTCACTTTAGCAGGAAGTAGAGGAAGGACCCAGGGTCCTCCTTTCCCCCTTTATGTTTTCCCCACTATCCCTTCAAGGGAATAAATGATTTCAAAGACTTCCTAATAAGCCTCGCCCCTTAATTTCCACTGCTTCTCAAGACCTTATACGCAGGAGAGGTTCAGGCCTTGCATGTGGTTTGGAGAACATTCTAGATAGAAGCCACAGCAGTGATTCTCACTTCTAGTCATTAGCTAACCTTAAATTTCTTTGCTTTTGTAGAGTCATTTTAGTGATAAATATTGTATGATTACCAATGATTTTAGAGTAAAAAAAAATCCAAGATCAAATCTTGCTGCTTGTACTTGCAAGCAGAAGATATTGGACAATTAACTCAATCTCTTTAGGCTTCATTGTTTCCTATCACCTATCTTATGGAGTTGTAAGGACTAAGTGTTTAGAGGTATGCAGAACTAGGGCTGTTGGGATTCCAGGCAAGCCTGATGACTGTATGGTAGAAGGAGAGAACTGACTTGCAAATTGTTCTCTGACTTCACACATGTACTTTGTGTATGTGAATACTAAATAAGTATATGTAATAAAATAGTATGCAAATGGCTTGGCACAGTGTCTCACGTGTAAGTAAGTAGTCACTGATTTTATAGAAATAATTACCCAGTATGGTTAGGAAGAATAGCTTACAGTGGACCAGAAGAATTGGGTTTTGAATAAAAAGATACATAAGCATTTTAGTACCTTATTGTGGTTGGGAATGGTGGTATACACTTGAATTCAGCACATACTGGGAGATCTGAGTTTCCAGGATATTCTAGTCTACATAGTGAGTTTCTGTCTCAAACAAAGAAAACAAAAGGACATTTTACTGTGTATAATGCTGATTTTCTTATTTCTAGGTAGCAGGTGTGACGGCTCTAGCTTGTGGGATGATAGCTGTGGGATCCTGCAATGGGGATGTCACTTCCACCATCCTTCAAACCATCATGGAGAAATCGGAGACTGAGCTCAAGGATACCTATGCTCGTTGGCTTCCTCTTGGCCTGGGCCTTAATCACCTGGGTGAGGGAATGTTTATTTTATCAAAGGCCTGACAGTAATTGGACACGGTTGGAGGGTTTATGCTTCAGACTAAGCGGGTGCAAACCAGTGTCCTTGGACTCTTTGAATCTCCTATAGGGAAGGGTGAAGCTATCGAGGCAATCCTGGCTGCACTGGAGGTTGTATCGGAGCCATTCCGCAGCTTTGCAAACACTCTGGTGGATGTATGTGCCTATGCAGGTTTGTGCCTCAGTTTCTCAGCATCTCCACTTTTCTCTTGACCTTTTCTTCTCAGGTTGTTTCTCCTTTGTCTTTCTTTCTGCTCTTTAGATTTTTTTTCAAAGGCTTCTTGTGTTTACAGAATATACTTTTTCTTGCTGTCTTCTCATTTTTATCTCTTCACTCGCTACCCCATTGAAGGCTCTGGGAATGTGCTGAAGGTGCAGCAGCTCCTCCACATCTGTAGTGAGCACTTTGACTCCAAGGACAAGGAGGAGGACAAGGACAAGAAGGAGAAGAAGGACAAGGACAAGAAGGAAGCCCCTGCTGACATGGGAGCACATCAGGTGTGGGACCAGCAGGCACTCTGAGAAAAGAGAAGCGTAGATGGGAGGGGTGGAGCGGAGTTAGCTTTGTTTTGGCCTCTGCTTTCTCCCCTAGGTACTGCCACATGACAGACTAGCAGGACTGAGTTTTGTCCATGAAGGGCAAGGTGTTCCTTCCAGCATAGCTCTTCCTAGATGAGCCATGGGTCAAGATTAGTGACTTGGTTTTTGTTCCTGGAACTTACTGGGTATTTGTGCCTCTGGAATTGCAGGGAGTAGCTGTTCTGGGGATTGCACTTATTGCTATGGGGGAAGAGATCGGTGCAGAGATGGCGCTACGAACCTTTGGTCACTTGGTGAGTAGCACAGAGTACACTAGAATATGGTGCTTGTGTGTGTGTTACTTGGGATTAAACCCAAGGCTTTAAGCATGCATGATGTCTGAGTCACCACCACGGCACACCTTATCCCTGGCTAATTCTAGCTTTGGTGATTTAGAGTTCCTTGGTAGAGATTGGTGGAGAAGCAAGTTCCTTTTGATCCATTAGCCTGTTTCTGTAATTGAACTTGGTTTGCCACACATACTCATATGTAAATGCCAAAAGGTGCCTAGACCTTGTCTAAGACAGGGTTTCTGTCTTAGTCCGTGTTGTATTCCTGTGAAGAGACACCGTGACCATGGCAACTCTAACAAAGGAAGCATTTAAGTGGGTCTTGCTTACAATTCCGAGGTTTAGTAGTCCATTATTAGCATGGTGGGAAGCATGGCAGCGCAGGCAAACATGGTGTTAAACAGTGGTTCTCAACATTCCTATTGCTACAGTCCTCATGTTATGGTGACCTTAGGTATAAAAAATGATTTTTGTTGCTACTTCATAACTAATTTTGCCTACTGTTATGAAGTGTAATGTAAACATCTGTTTTCCAGTGGGCTTAGGTGACCCTGTGAAAGGGTCATTCAGCCTCATCGGGATTGAGCCCACAGGTTGAGAACATCGGGATTGAGCCCACAGGTTGAGAACTTAGAGAACAGCTGAGAGTTCTACAACTGGATCCATAGGCAGCAGGCAGAGAGACTCTGGACCTCACTTGGGCTTCTGAAACTACAAATCCCACCCCCAGTGACACATTTCTTCCAACAAAGCCACACCTACTCTAACAAGACCACGCCTCCTAATCTGTCTAGTATTGCCACTTCCTAATGACCAGCCACTCAAATATATGAGCCTATAAGGACCATTTCTATTCAAACCATCACAATCTCATACATTTCTCCTCTGAGTACACCAGGCTAGCTGGTCCTAGAGCTTCCAGAGCTGCTCTGTCTGCACACCTCTTTCTAATAGCATTGGAACTGTGGATGTCTGCACTGCTAGTCTGCCTTTTCTATTAGTCCTAGGTATTCAACCTCAGGTCTTCACACAGTCTTACCCATGTAGCTGCCTTAGCCCTGAGCTTGTTTTACCCTGTTCTCTAATGCCGTTTTTCTTTTCACCAGCTGAGGTATGGGGAGCCCACCCTCCGCCGTGCTGTACCTTTAGCACTGGCACTAATCTCTGTTTCAAATCCTCGACTCAACATCCTGGATACTCTAAGCAAATTCTCTCATGATGCTGATCCAGAAGTTTCCTATAACTCCATTTTTGCCATGGGCATGGTGGGCAGTGGTAAGTACAGGAAAATCTTGAACAGACTGAAAGATTGAAGGTTCTTTTTGTAAGTTTTGGTAATGTTTCCTTTTTCTAGGTACCAATAATGCTCGTCTGGCTGCAATGTTGCGCCAGTTAGCCCAGTATCATGCCAAGGACCCCAATAACCTCTTCATGGTGCGCTTGGCACAGGTAAAGAATAGGAGTCTCCTTTTTCTAGTGTGGCAGCAGCAGTACCTGTTAGGACGTAGGACGGCCTGAGAGGGAAGGGAATATTTTTTCCAAGCTTTGACTTCTCAACTTCTGTTTGTTTTGCAGGGTCTGACACATTTAGGGAAGGGCACACTGACCCTCTGCCCCTACCACAGTGATCGGCAGCTCATGAGTCAAGTAGCTGTGGCCGGTCTGCTCACTGTGCTTGTTTCCTTCTTGGATGTCCGAAATAGTGAGTTCCTATTCCTGCTGCACATGTGCCTTGTGTTCTTAGCAGGGCCACCTTGGCAGTCAGGATCAAGATGCCAAGTTAGCTCTGTTTTTCTAGGTTCACTGAGCTTGTGGGAGGCCTCCTGAGACTTTAACTTCTCACACTTAATGATCTGGCCCAAAAGATTTCAAGAGGAATCAGTGCCTAAGTGACTAGGAAAAGTGATTTTCAGGCTTAGGGATATGAGCAAGGAAGGGTAGAAGCATCTTGGGCTAGGGATGTGGTGTAGCATACAAAGAACAAAATTTTGTCTTAGTAGGTGAGTGGGTTAGGGCTGGGATAGATTCCTAAAGTTCAGGCCAGGTTTGCCCCAGTATCTACAAGTCATTGTTCTTTGTGCTTTCTTCCCTCAGTCATTCTAGGCAAATCACACTATGTATTGTATGGGCTGGTGGCTGCCATGCAGCCCCGAATGCTGGTTACATTTGATGAGGAGCTGCGACCATTGCCAGTTTCTGTCCGTGTGGGTCAGGTGAGGAACTGGGTAGAGAAAGGAGGGCTCAGTGTATACCATAGAAGTTGGACGGTGTATATACAATCCTTTTTGACGTGCTGGTGTGGACAATGAGGGGAGTTGGGGATATTGTTTCTCTCCCTTCTGGAAACCCTTTACTTCAATTTTCTCATCCCACAGGCAGTGGATGTGGTGGGCCAGGCTGGAAAGCCTAAAACAATCACAGGTTTCCAGACACACACAACGCCGGTGTTGTTGGCCCATGGGGAACGGGCAGAATTGGCCACTGAGGAGTTTCTTCCTGTTACCCCCATTCTGGAAGGTTTTGTTATCCTCCGGAAGAACCCCAACTATGACCTTTAAGTGGCCACTAGAGACCCTGGGCTGCAACTGATTTTTAGCAGGCCATGCTGCCTGCCAGGGGTGGATACTGTTCCAGATCTTTGGGGGAATTGTTACCTCTTGTTGTTTTGTTACTAAGTAAGATAACTTTGTTGAATAAAGACCTTTATCCCCAAGGTCACTGTCTATTTATTGGTTGTCATGGCCTGGAGTTAGACCAGAGAGCGGAGAGGATATGAGAAAGCATTGTTCACAGTAATACTGAGCCTAAAAGAAACTAAGGTCATTAGTCCCTAAGAAGTTGATAGATTTGATGTATTTTTATTTCATTTCCTATGTAGACAACACTTGTCTCAACCTCAAGGGAATTGCCCGCCTTTGCATCCAAGCGCCGTCTTTTAATATCTTTTAGTTTGGGTCTGCCTTCACCTCTGAGGATCCTAAGATTACAGACTGTACATTACCCCAACCAACTTTAAAGAATTTTCTAGAAGATTCATCTGTTTGTTTTTGGTATAAAATCTCACTGCCAGCCTTTAAAGGACTTAGGATTTTGTGCACTCCTCCCTTCAAGCCCATCTTTTTCTGTCTTTGGGAAAAGGTGCCTGAGAATGCACAGCCCCACTCTTTCCTCTCTTGATGTGTGTGCCAAGAGGGATGTTTTTATCCCCTATGATCCATTCTGTGTTCCTCTTAGAAGGCTGCTGCTTGAGTGATCTGGTCATGCTAGGATCTCTGGGCTATTGTAGAAATTTGAAAGCTTGACTTTGACTGGCCAGTTGGAGCCATAGGAAAGAGAAGTAGCCTCTTCCTGGGAAAGTTGTCACTGTTGATAGGTAGCGTTCACTCTGGGTGTGGCTAGTTCAAGTATAATCCATCACTCTGAGACCTGGTCCCGTGTGGATGTGTGTGTCTGGCCTGGCAGTGGCAGTAGCAGTAGCATATATAGTCCTACCAAATAATCATAGGTAATGTTTACCTACCACTTACCTTGAATTAATCTCTGAATAGTAGCTGGTACTAAATAGGTGCTATATTGGGAGAATAACTGTTGTTTGTGTCTCTGAGACTGCGGCAATTTCAGAGGTGAGTATAGACCTATATTTTCCGCAGAGGTTGATAACTTGCTCATGGTCACATGAGAGGTAGAGACCAGGATTGGGATCTGAAATATATCTAATGCCTTAGTCACTATGGTAATAATGTCTCTGGGATTTGATGCTTAAACCCTCCTTGGTTTTAAAAACAAACAAAAAAAGCCCACCATTTTTTTTTTAATATTTATTTATTCTGTCTGTGTCTATGCTTGCAGACCCTATTACAGATGGTTGTGAGCCACCATGTGGTTGCTGGGAATTGAACTCAGGACCTTTGGTAGAGCAGGCAATGCTCTTAACCCCTGAGCCATCTCTCCAGCCCCAAAGCCCACCATTTTTAATTTTCTTTTTTTATGGTTTATTGGGGCAATAGCCCTGTCCTGGAATATAGACCAGGCTGGCCTTATACTCTCAGAGATCATCTGCTTGTCTCTCAAGTTCTGGTATTAAAGGTGTGCACCACCATACTTGGCTTGATTTTTTTTTTTTTCTAAAAAAAACACTTTCATTTTACATACCAATCCCAGTTGCCACTCCCTCCCCTTCTCCCATCCCCTCTACCTTTCCTCCACCCCACCCCATCCACTCTTCAGAGAAGGTATGTAGGGTGTTGTGTTTAGATGTGTGTAAAGTGGCCACAGATCTCTCAAGACTAGAGTTACAGATGGTTATGAGCTGCCTTGTGGGTGCAGGAGTACTCCAGTAACTTAGCTGGAGAAGCAAAGTGACTTTAGGGCTCCATAGTCATCATCTTCCTCTCACTTGACAGCTGTGTGAAAGGTTTAATCTTGGATGTCAGCAAGCCTATTATTATTATTTTGCCCCTTCAATGTGACTGCTGACTGAAATAGCCTGTTATTGTCTAATAGTGGTAAAATTAATTGCCTTACTTGGTTTCTAGATGTAGTGACAATAAGGTAAGTTAGAGCACTTGGAGGCAGATACCAGCTTGGTTTGCATATTGAAACCTTGTCTTCAACAAAAAAAGTTTAATGTGGCCTAGTGATATGTCTAGTTAGTGGTAGAGTGCTTGCCTTACATGCCCAGAGCCCTGGGTTTAATCCCCTGGATTGCATAAATTGGGTGAGGTGGTACATAGAAGCAGTCATTCTTGGCTACATACTGAGTTTGAGATCAGCCTGAGCTATATGAGTTCCTGTCTCAACAAAAACCAGGGCCAGCAAGGTGGTTCAGTAGGTAAAGGCACTTGCACCAAACCTGATGACCTGATCTTGATATGATATCTGGAGCTCCGTGGTGGAAAGAGAACCAGCTATTAGCAGTTGTCTGCTGACTGGCACATGTGCACACACACACACACACACAATAAATGTAATAAATTTTAAAACAAATGTAAATCAGGTATGCTGGCTCACACCTGTAATCACAGCACTCAGAAAGCTGAGGCATCAGATTTCCAAGGTTTCAAGGTGAGTCGGGTCTACAGAGTGAAATTGCGTCCCTACCCTCCCTGAATTATGCAATGAAAGAAATCACATGAAAGCAATTGTGGTATGTTTATGTTGTGATCAGTATTGTAGAGGAATGTGAACAGAGGTACTTGGTACCACTGAGATGGCCTAAGGCCAGAACCAGGTGCTATAGGCCTCTAACCTCAGCTACTTAGGAGTCTGATAGAAGGTTCACTGCTGGCCTGGGCTAGTTGAAATGATGAGTTGAAAACTACCATGGACAATGTGGTGAGGCCCTGTCTCAGAAAACAAAGAGGAATAGGGATATAGACTCATGGAATGTTTGCCTTTGAATGCACAAGGCACTAGGTCCAGTGCCCAATAATGCCTGTCTTCCCACGTTCCAAAAAAAAAAAAAAGTGCATAAGTACCTGGATCAGGCAGGGGAGTCTGACTAGGAGAAAGATGGACATACAGAGGCAAAGAAGGTAGAAAGTGGCTTAAAGAAGCAAAGGCAAGCAGGAGGAAAGTTACTTGTTTCCAAAAACCATATTTAATTTTGCTTGGCTAAGTATATAGAGTCTAAGGAAATGTGGGGAAGGAAATTAAGCTAGAAATTCAGGCTGAGGTCAGGTGGTGACGGTGCACACCTTTTGTCCCAGCACTTGGGAAGCAGTTCTGAGTTGAAGGTCCCCTGGTCTTCAGGATGAGTTCCAGGACAGCCAGGGCTACACAGAGAAACCCTGTGGCAAAAACCAAAACAAACAACAGTAACAAAAAAAGAACAAAGAAGGTCAAGTTCAGGCCAGGTCTAAAAGCCAAGTTTTGCTAAGAGCTCTTCCTGAGGACTGTTTGAATGAGAGTGGGTAAGAGGATGTGTGGATGAAGCTCAGGGTGTCAGAGCCACTTGTTAAGGAATAGGGTATAGAGTCAGAACTGAAGCAGTGGAAGTGGGACGGGAAAGGGAGAAGGAAGTTTGGTGGGCTCTAAAATATTTTAGTTATGCTGGGCCGTGGTGGCGCACGCCTTTAATCCAAACACTTGGAAGGCAGAGGCAGGCAGATCTCTGAGTTTGAGGCTGGCCTGGTCTACAGAGTAAGTTCCAGAATTGGCTCCATAGTTACTGAGAAATGTGTCTTGAAAAACCAAAACAAAACAAAATTTAGTTATTACGAAGTTAGTTCCAGGGGTTGAACTCAGGTCTCCAGGTTTGCATGGGTAAGTATACACTGAGCCATCCCACCAGCCCTGGTTTTTGTTTTTAGATAAAATCAGTAGGCCTTAATTTTTGTTAAAGGTTTATTTTATTTTTGTGTGTGGTGTTTTCCTGGGGAGCTGTCAACCCTTTTTGAGACAAAATCACATAATATTGAGATCAATTGATTCAGATAGATGGGCTGGTTGACAAGGCCCAGGGGCTCATCCTGATTTTGCTTTCCTGTTGCTGGGATTACAAACTCTGGCCAGTTTTTTGTTTGTTTGTTTGTTTTGTTTTGTTTTGCTTTTTCGAGACAGGGTTTCTCTGTGGTTTTGGAGCCTGTCCTGGAACTAGCTCTTGTAGACCAGGCTGGTCTTGAACTCACAGAGATCCGCCTGCCTCTGCCTCCCAAGTGCTGAGATTAAAGGTGTGCGCCGCCACCGCCCGGCTTTCTGGCCAGTTTTTAATGTGGGTTTTGGAGAGCAGACTGGGATTAAAGGTGTGGGCTACCACCACCTAGCCAGACGCAGTTTGTTTATTTCTTTGTTTTGGGTGGGGGTTTCAAGACAGGGAGGGTTTCTCTGTGTAGCCCTGGCTGTCCTGGAACTTGCTCTGTAGATCAGGCTGGCCTTGACCTCAGAGATCCAGCTGCGTGTGCCTCCCAAGTGCTGAGATTAAAGCCGTGTAGCACCACCAACCGGCAAATCTTCCTATTTTTAAAAATTTATTTTTAAATAGTTATTTTGTATGAGTGTTTTGCTTGCATGTAAGACTACATGCATGCCTGGTGCCAGAGGCCAAAAGACAGTTGCCATATGGGTGATGAGAGTTGAACCCAGGTCCTCTTGAAGAGCCGCCAGTGTTCTAACCAGTGAATCACTATGCCACTCGCGGCCTTAGCCATGAGAATTCTGGGTATTACAGACATGCACCTGTACGCTAGGCTTTTGGGATCGCTTCTTCCATTATTCCAAAGTTTTCATGATTGCCTTTTCCTAGGAACGACTGGTTTTTTGTAAACAGCGAATGTAAAATTGCATCTTTAGTTAGAATGCCGCAGTTCTTTTGGTGCAACATTCAGTCTCCTTTGTTAATAGGCCTATCAAAGATCAAATCTACAGCATTTTCAGAGGCTACATAATTTGTAGTGTACCGTATATTAGGGCGGAACTGCATTTAAATTGACCATTCTCAGCTCCCAGCCCGCACTTCGCTTAGCACTCACGCGCTCAATAAATGCTTGCGCAAAGTATGAATGAACTAAAGAACCGCCAGAGCCTCTGAGGGGGTCGGCCTGGGAGTTCCAAAGTTCGGGAGGGGACACGAGGGCGGGCAGTGAGCATCACGTGACGGGGCGGAGCAAATCCCATGTGCTTCCCCAGCGCCAGCGCAGCTCCGCCCTCGGCGCCGGTCACGTGGGGCGCCGGCTGCGCCTGCGGAGAAGCGGTGGCCGCCGAGCGGGATCCGTGCGGGGAGCCGGAAATGGTTGTGGACTACGTCTGTGCGGCTGCGTGGGGCTCGGCCGCGCGGACTGAAGGAGACTGAAGGTAAAGCCGCCATGTCCGGGCCCGACCCGGCCCCCCACCCCTCCCCCCGC
>NW_004949141.1:1862224-1876424 GCF_000317375.1 Microtus ochrogaster
CGCCCGGCGGCCGACCCTCGCCTGCCCCGAGCCGGCTCCGCTGCCGTCGCCGCCCGCCCTGCTGGTGCGGCCAGACACGCGCCTTTCCTGGCTTGTGTTCCCGGGCGGTCTCAGGCCTCTCCGGCCCCGTGCGAGTGCCCCGCGGCAGGCTCCGAACCCGGTGTCCCCGGGTGGGGGGTGGGGACACCACGGCCGAAGCAGCCGGCTTCATTTGTGATCCGGGAGCCTGGTGCCAGCGAGACCTGGAATTTCCGGTCTGGTTGGTCTTGGGCCCCGTGGAGCCAGGTTGATACCCCTCACCTCCCAACCCCAGGCCTTCGGATGCCCAGAACCTGTAGGCCGCACTGTGGACTTATTCTTAACCGAGGGGGTGAGTGAGGGGGCTGTTTGAGCAGGCAAGGGTGGGGTCGGGCGTGTTGGTGGGGTCTGTAGTCTGGATTATTTCTGTTTCTGCATTCCCTTGGCACCTCCCTTGATCCATGTTGATTTTAGCTCTTGAAACAACCTTCCCCCTCTAGCCCATTTTTCGTAAGATTGGGTCCCTTCCCCATTCCGAGCTCTGCTGTTTCCAACAGGTGCTGGGGGGACCCTGATGTGGCACCAAATGAAATGAACAAAGCTCCTCAGCCCACAGGCCCCCCACCCGCCAGGTCCCCTGGACTCCCACAGGTAATCAAGGCGAAATGAGGACTCTGGTGGGGTGGAGGTCATGCAGTGCTCAGTTTTCCCACCCCCATCTGTGTCAGGGCAAAGTGCAGCTGCCTGCTGCCAAATTGAGATAGGGCCCCTGGCTGTCC
The DNA here is from genome assembly GCF_000317375.1 of Microtus ochrogaster. NCBI lineage: Eukaryota > Metazoa > Chordata > Mammalia > Rodentia > Cricetidae > Microtus > Microtus ochrogaster. Next base: position 1,863,022 of record NW_004949141.1, read on the forward strand.
CTGGGGCTGTCACAGGGAGGGAACATGTGGACTGCTGAGGCTGTTGCTGCAGGTCTGCTCCCCTTATTTCAGCAGCTTGGGTTTCGGCCCCACCCAGGCTTCCCCTCTTGCTGAACTCTGGTCTCTCCCCTTCAGCCAGCGTTTCCCCCGGGGCAGACTGCACCGGTGGTGTTTAGCACGCCACAAGCGACACAAATGAACACGCCTTCTCAGCCCCGCCAGGTGAGGGGCTGTGGATAGAGTAGGCCGCTGGGTGGGAACTGGGAGAGTCTGCTGCTGGTTTGGGTCTAGGATGGAAACTATGGAGGTCGTGTGCTTGCCTCCAGTTTCCTGACAGTTGCTCTGTGTTCTTTCGTGCCGTGTTAGTTACTTACGCTGAAGTTTGTAGTCTGTGAGAGTGGCAGGCATTACGGGGTCTTTGCGCCTTTGAGAATTGGGCACAGTGCTGTGGGCCCTGCTACCAGCTCTATTACACTAGGAGGTTGCCATTACCCTGTTCCTCTTTGCTTTCTCTTTGAACTGTGACGAGATAAACATTCCAGCTGTGCTTTCATTTTTTTCTGTTCTCCAAGTTCTTCCTAAGTGGAAGGATTCTTATCCTACCTCCTCCACTCCCCCAAAGTCCCCTCAAACCTTGGGGGTAATTGTCGTCTTTCCTGTCCCCATGTGCTCTCAGGGAGGATTCAGGTCTCTGCAGGTAATACCTCTTTTCTAATCCTGAGCCACCTCTTGGTGTCACCCCATCCTCCACCTTAGTCCATAGCTAGACACAGATGGGATATTCAGGGTGGGGCCTTGTTTGCTGTTTAGGTCTTCAGTTCAGATCGTGCATGTTAGAGGTTAACTGTTGAAGAGCAAGTATCCCAGAACTGGAAAATGGTTGCATGTAGCAGTTAGTCTCCGTACTTGAGGTGGACTAGTGCATGTTGGGGAGTATGTTGCCCTCAAGGGCTGTACTCAGGCATGATGCATCTTGATGTTAGGAAGACTCTGGAGGGATAGTATGTATAGAGGTGACAGAGTGTGCATGGTAGTGAGAGTGGAGGATACAAAGTATTTATCTAAGTTTGGAGGCAAGTGTTAGTGTAAGAGGCCACTTAGCCATCAGTTGATCCTGTGGGTTTTGGAAGGATTGATTGGTCTCTGTGCTCTGAAGCCTACAGTACTCTTTAAGGCTGTATAGACATTGTGGAGTGCTGCTTTTGCTGTTCGCTCCCTCCCTTTCTTGATCCCTACTGCTCTCCTTCTTCCCAATAGCACTTCTACCCTAGCCGGGCCCAGCCCCCGAGCAGTGCAGCCTCCCGAGTACAGAGTGCAGCCCCTGCCCGTCCTGGCCCAGCTACCCATGTCTACCCTGCTGGATCCCAAGTAATGATGATCCCTTCCCAGATCTCCTATTCAGCCTCCCAAGGAGCCTACTATATCCCTGGACAGGTGAGGTTGGGGGCTGGAAGCCAAGCTACCTTGAGCTTAATCCTCCTCCTCTCCTCCCTGGCTTTCTAGATCCATTTCTCTTACAGAGGTGGGATTGCTAGTCATTGCCCAAGCTTGGCTTTCCCTACTTCATAATCTGATGTGGTGTTCATAGCTTTCCTCATCTTTTCCCTCCTTTCTCCCCAACCCCCATCAGGGGCGTTCCACATATGTTGTCCCAACACAGCAGTACCCTGTGCAGCCAGGAGCCCCAGGCTTCTATCCGGGTGCAAGCCCTACCGAGTTTGGGACCTACGGTAAGCAGGGGAAGGAGTCAGTGGTGAGAGCGCGTCCTAGGGCATTTCTAAGACTTTTCCTAGGCATGCTGTTGGTTTTTAAATGGTAGAATTGATATATGATAAGGATTAGTGCCTAATAATTTAACTCATTGGTAAGGGAAGCTTTGCTCCTTTGCTAAGAGAGTTGGACTCTTCTCCACTTCTAGAAACATGTGATCAAAGCTAGGTGTGGTGACACACGCCTTTAATCCCAGCCAGCAATCAGAAGGTTGAGGCAGGAGGAGCTCTTCATTTGAAGACAGCCTGGTTTACACAGTGAGTTCCAGGACAGCCAGAGCCACATGTTAATAGCCTGACTTTAAAAAACATAAAAAACAAACACAGGACAAGGATCTTCAAGATAACTCTGGCTAAAGGATTTGCCCCCAAGCCTGATAGCATTGATCACTGAGTTTGGTCACTGGAACCTGGTGGGTCAGAGAGAACTGACTCCCACAAGTTGTCTTCTCCCCTCCCCTCAGAACCCATGGTACTCGGGCATGCATATGCTAAAAACGAATATGACTTCAAAAAGAAAGGGCTGGAGACACAGAACTCAGTGGCTAAGAGTAACTGCTCTTGCTGAGGCCTCAAATTCTATAGCAGCTCCCATTTCAGGCAGCTCACACCGTTTATCACTTCCAAAGACAGAGGATCCAACATCTCTGGCCACTTTGGGTACCTGCAGGTGTATAAATACCCCCACACAGACACATAATTAAAAATAAACTGAAAGAAATACAGGCTCCGACTTGAAAGCCAAGTTAGACTTTCTGGTTGGTTTCTTTCATAGTTGGGAGACAATAACATGGGTTTGAGTGATTTTTCATAGTTATCTTTCTTAAATGTTCAATGAAAGGATTGTTCTGATCTGTATGGCAGTGGGTTTTGTTTTTGAGACAGGGTCTTAAATGATGTAGTTATGGCTTTTCTTGGAACTTGCTCTGTAGACCAGGCTAGCCTCAAACTTGCAATGATTCCCTCTGCCTCTGGTTGTTGGAATTACAAGTGTGTGCCACCATGCTAACTTAGATCAGTATCTGAAAATTTTTCCCATTGGGAAGATGTTAAGTATATGCGTTTAATACATTTATAGTTGTAGATATGTGTGTGTATGTGTGATTTAAGCATAACCACCGTTGGTGCTTTCAGAAGTAGTAAGTGGGAATTGGGATGAGTTACAAGTGTACCCCTCGTTGGAGACAATTGGGTTAGAGAGTTTTACTTTTCTTGGGCCCAGTGTTACTTTTTGTTACATTACTCCTTGCAAAGGGCTAAATTAGGAATTGGAGTCAGCTTGAGTGGAATGATTTGGAAAACCCTTTTTATTCCCTGCCAAAGAGCTGATTGTCTCAAGTTGAGAGTGTCCATGTGTGTTGCTGGGGTGGGGTACATAAGAGTGCCTGGTGGGGTAAAACAGGTACCTCTTAGCATAGAGAAGAAGGAGTTCTGTCTACAAGGTGTGTGTGTCTCTGTGAGGAATTCTTGTAAATGCAGTTCAAACTGGTTCCCCTGCTTTGACAGACACCTAATTCCCTAGGGAGGCGGGCAGGGAAGGGCAAGGGGCCGGCTGTGTATGATGAGATGTTCTGCAGTGGGAGGTGTTTAAGCAGTATTAGTGTATGTTTGGGTCCTGATGCTGTCACAAATCTTCCTTTCTGTCCTCCTTCTCTCAAGCTGGTGCCTATTATCCGGCCCAAGGTGTACAGCAGTTTCCTGCTAGTGTGGCTCCTGCCCCAGTTCTGATGAACCAGCCGCCCCAGATTGCCCCTAAGAGAGAGCGGAAAACTGTGAGTAGCAGTGAGGGGTTCTGGGACATTTGGGGACGGACTCCTGGGATGGTGTACTCATGAGTGCAGAACTTGATAGACTTTCATCTGAGCTTAAGCAGAGGTCAGGGTCTGTGGAGTACAAAGGTTCCTTGTAAGGTGATTGCAGTGTAGAAGGTGCTCATGGGAGGACTAAGTGAGCAGCAGGGAAATTTCCCAGAGACTTGTACTCTAGTAGGCTCATAAGACCTGTGATTGGTTTGGGGTTGCTGGTGGTTAGCTTTGGAAATGGTTTGTTTTGTGCTCTTCACCCCCTAGTCCTGGAAGCTCTGGAGGCCTACGCCTCTGCTCAGTCCTCAAGCCCTGGGCATGGTGCCCAGAATAGGGTGCCAGGGCTGGGGAAGCCGCTGAGTCACCCTGGCTCCACCCACTGCATCTGGGCCCTACCCCTAGAGATCAGGCCGACCAGCCACAAGTGAGCTAGCTGGATGCTAGATGGGGGTCTTGAGCTCCAGGGTGTGCAGCCATTAACTTAGGGATTGCCGGTGGGTAGAGGGGAGGGAGGAAGGGAGGGGCATTGTGATGTACAGGGCTGTTCTGTGAGGTCAAGAGTCTTAGGGGTGGGGACTAGGGCAGCGAGTACAAGAGCAGCCGGATGGGTTGACAGTAGAACTCATGGGGTTTCTGGCACCCACCCACCTGCTTCCCAGTAGGGGTGGGAGGTTGGCCCAGAGTCTTAGGAGTGGGACAGGGTGGAGAGGTGGGCTCCTTCTGCTTCCCACTCATCCTGTAGCTTTTTTTCCCCAGATCCGAATTCGAGACCCAAACCAAGGGGGGAAGGATATCACAGAAGAGATCATGTCTGGGGCCCGCACTGCCTCCACACCTACTCCTCCCCAGGTACTGTCAGCTGTTGGAGTGATAGATAACCTTGGCCTGGACAGCTCTTCTGTCCTGGATTCCCAAGTCACTTGATCTTTTCCTTCACCTAAGGGGTTTATTTCCCTGCTTTCTGGATTTCTACGCAGAGCTAAAGTAGAAATGACTCTAGTAAAGAAGGGTGGGGAACTCCTCAGTGCACACTTTTAACACTTGTGTCCTGTAGACGGGAGGCGGTCTGGAGCCTCAGCCTAATGGGGAGTCGCCTCAGGTTGCTGTCATTATCCGGCCAGGTAAGGAAGGCAGTTGCACGGCTTTTATGGAAGGTGAAGTATGCGTATTTAAACTTGAAGGAGGTGGAGTGGTGTGAACTGAGTACCAGAGAAGGATGACTTAGGTTTCATGTAGTGGGTTTGAAGTTAGACTGTTTTGGAAGAGATGGGAAAACAGCCTTAGTGGGAGAAGACTGGGATGTAGGATGAGAATGTTAAATTGAGGTAACCTTAGCTAGGAGGAAGAAAAGCAACAGTGAAGAACTTGCTGTCATGAATTCTTGTTTGTTTTGTGTAGATGACCGGTCACAGGGAGCAGCTATTGGGGGGCGACCAGGACTATCTGGCCCAGAGCACAGCCCTGGCACAGAATCTCAGCCTTCATCACCTTCTCCAACCCCATCACCACCCCCAATTTTGGAGCCGGGGTCTGAGTCTAATCTTGGAGTCCTCTCCATTCCTGGGGACACTATGACAACGGGGATGATACAAATGTCTGTAGAAGAATCGACCCCCATCTCTTGTGAAACTGGGGAGCCATATTGCCTCTCTCCAGAACCCACTCTTGCTGAACCCATACTGGAAGTAGAAGTGACACTCAGCAAACCCATTCCAGAATCCGAGTTCTCTTCCAGTCCTCTCCAGGTTTCCACGTCCCTGGCACCTCACAGGGCGGAAACTCATGAGCCCAATGGCATGGTCCCGTCTGAGGATCTGGAACCAGAGGTGGAGTCAAGCACAGAGCCAGCTTCTCCCCCTCTTTTAGTTTGTGCTTCTGAATCACCTGTGCCCATTGCTCCAACTGCCCAGCCTGAGGAACTGCTCAATGGAGCCCCCTCACCACCAGTTGTGGACCTAAGCCCAGTCAGTGAGCCAGAGGAACAGATCAAGGAGGTTTCATCCATGGCGCCAGCCACCACTCTCTCTGCCTCTCCACCTGTGGCTCCTTTGGATACATCTCCTGCTCAGGAGGAAGAAGTGGAGGAAGAAGAGGAGGGCGGGGAAGCTGAGAGTGAGAAGGGAGCTGAGGAGCTCCCCCTCGACAGCACTCCTGTCCCAACCCAGTTGTCTCAGAATTTAGAGGTGGCCGCAGCCACCCAAGGTAAGATACAGCTAGATGATTGGTGTTGTCCATTTTGGGGGTGTTCTCTTCGTTGGTCTCCCGTTTGGCACCTCTTCTGTTTTGTTTTGAGATGGTATTTATGTAGCTTGGCTGTCTGGGAACTTGATATACAGAATAGGCTAACCTCAGACTCGAGTTCTGCCTGCCTCTGCCTCCCAAGTGCTGGAATTAAAAGGCATGTACCACCTTTGTGTGCATAGCCTCCCACAAATGGGCTCCCATTTTTGGACTTGTGATAAACCCCAAGAAGTAAGTTTTGAGACAAGGTCTTATGTAGCCTGGCTGGCCATGAACTCCTGATACTTAGTCTCTGTCTCCAAGTTCTGAATTACAGAACTGGGCCATGACGCGTGGCTTACAGTTAAGATTCAGAGCCTAAAGTGGGAGTGATAGAGAGGGAATGCTGTGTGTGGCTGGTTTTATTTTTTTGCCTTTTTCTCCATGTGTTAGGGATACTATAACTCACTCACAGCTTGGTCCTTCTCTTTCTCCTCCTCTTCTTTTAGTGGCAGTATCTGTGCCAAAGAGAAGGCGGAAAATTAAAGAGCTAAATAAGAAGGAGGCTGTGGGTGACCTTCTAGATGCCTTCAAGGAGGTAAGGGAACAGGTAGTTGAGGGAAAATGGCACAGTTGGGAGTGGTGACCATGTGACTGAACCTGGGCGTTCTTCTATGATTGAAGGTGGACCCAGCAGTACCAGAGGTAGAGAATCAGCCTCCTACAAGCGTCAACCCAAGCCCAGAGTCTGAGGGCAGCACTGCGCCCCCACAGCCTGAGGAAGCAGATGAAACCTGGGACTCTAAGGAAGACAAAATTCATAATGCTGAGAACATCCAGCCTGGGGAGCAGAAGTACGAGTACAAGTCAGGTGTGTTTAAGGAAGAGTTGAGTGGTTGAGAAATGGGTAGCCCTGTAACAGAACATAGGAGTGTGATTGCATCCTGTCATGCAGATCAGTGGAAGCCTCTGAACCTTGAAGAAAAGAAGCGTTATGACAGGGAATTCCTGCTCGGCTTTCAATTCATCTTTGCCAGTATGCAGAAACCAGAAGGATTGCCCCATATCACTGATGTAGTGCTCGACAAGGTTGGTGTTTTGAGGAATGTTGGTTTGACCTGGGAGTGCCTGAAGCCTCCAAAGAGAAGTTGGTAACCCTAACCTGTTCCTAAGACATACATCTTCTCTGCAGGCCAATAAAACACCACTTCGGCAGCTGGATCCCTCCAGGCTACCTGGCATAAACTGTGGCCCAGATTTCACTCCATCTTTTGCCAACCTTGGCCGACCAACCCTCAATAACCGTGGGCCCCCAAGGGGTGGGCCAGGTGGGGAGCTGCCCCGAGGGCCGGTGAGTGGGCCTGGTTGAGAGGCGGATGTGTAACAGGGTGGGATCTTGTGTGCCTCAGCCTGCGAGTCTTGAGGCTATATGGTAATGGGGTCACATACTATACTTGCTATTCTTTATTTTCATTTGTCCTCATCCCTTGTCTAGCAGGCTGGCTTGGGACCCAGGCGCTCTCAGCAGGGTCCACGAAAGGAAACACGTAAGATCATTTCCTCAGTCATAATGACTGAAGACATAAAACTGAACAAAGCAGAGAAGGCTTGGAAACCCAGTAGCAAACGGACAGCAGCTGATAAGGATCGAGGGGAAGAGGATGCTGATGGAAGCAAAACCCAGGTACTTTCACATCTTGCCTTTGGTCTCCGTTCCTGCTTCTCAAGATCTGCTTTCTGAGCCACTTTACTGTGTCCACCATGCTGATTATCAGTGTCTGGACTCAGTTCCTACCATTGCGTCTGTCTAAGCAGCCAGTGTTTGTTTGTTTTTTTTTTTTTCGAGACAGGGTTTCTCTGTGGTTTTGGAGCCTGTCTAAGCAGCCAGTGTTTACCTTGAGTACTAAACTAGATCCTGTCTACTCTGTCGTCTTCCCTGACAGGACCTGTTCCGCAGGGTGCGCTCCATCCTGAATAAGCTGACACCCCAGATGTTCCAGCAGCTGATGAAGCAGGTGACACAGCTGGCCATTGACACCGAGGAACGCCTCAAAGGAGTTATTGACCTCATCTTTGAGAAAGCCATTTCAGAGCCCAACTTCTCTGTGGCTTATGCCAACATGTGCCGCTGCCTCATGGCGGTTAGTTTCCGCTATTCAACATTTATTTTATGTCCCTTAGTGTATATAGTTACATTTTGCTCCAGTGCACGTTTGGCAGTAGGGATAACTTTGTGGAGTCAGTTCTCTTCTAACTTTATGTGGATTTCTGGAAATTAAACTGAGATTGCCAAACTTGCATGGCAGGCTTCTTCACACACTGAGCCATCTTGCTCATCCAGTTTTTTACATCTTATGTACCTTCCTACATCTTCCTGGGGATCCTGGAGTCCAGCTTTCCTTGGTTCCCCCTTGTCTGTTATACAGCATCAAAGAAAACTTGGAAGGCATGTACTGATTTTAGTGTGATATTTACTATCTTTGGCCAACAGCTGAAAGTGCCCACTACAGAAAAGCCAACAGTGACTGTGAATTTTCGAAAACTGTTGTTAAATCGATGCCAGAAGGAATTTGAGAAAGACAAAGATGATGATGAAGTTTTTGAAAAAAAGCAAAAAGAGATGGATGAAGCTGCTACGGTGAGAAAGTGTATTGCCAATTCTACTCTGGTCACCACCCTCACCCACCAGTCAGAGCTTGGCTGTAGAGCTCTGGGGATAGTAGTATTAAGATTCTTGAGGACTCTCTTTGACCTTAGGAGTGCTTAATAATAGCCTGGCTATCTAGATAAAAAGAGAAAAGGGGGTTTTAGCCAAGTAACTGTTTTGTTCTTAGCTTTTTTTGTTTGTTTTTGTTCCTAGAGACAGGGTTTCTTTGTGTAACAGCCCTAGCTGTTCTGGAACTAGCTCTTGTAGATCAGGCTGGCCTCAAACTCTCAGAGGTCTGCCTGCCTCTATCTCCTGAGTGCTGGAATTAAAGGCATGCTCACTACCACCCGGCCTTAGCTTTATTTTTATATGTATGTTTTGTCAGCATGTATGTATTATGTGTACAGTGTGCATGTCTGGTTCCAGAAAGGGGCACTGGATTCCTTGGAACTGGAGTATAGATGGTTGTAAGCTACCACATGGGTATTGGAAACTGATTCTTCTGCAAGAATGGCAAGTGTTCTTAACCACTGATCCATCTCTACAGCCCCATGGTTATCATTTTGACATAATCTTTGTCCTATGACTGACAGGCAGAAGAACGGGGACGCCTGAAAGAAGAACTAGAAGAAGCCCGGGACATAGCTCGGCGGCGCTCTTTAGGGAATATCAAGTTCATTGGAGAGTTATTCAAGCTGAAGATGTTAACAGAAGCAATAATGCATGATTGTGTGGTCAAACTACTTAAGAACCATGATGAAGAGTCCCTGGAATGCCTCTGTCGCCTCCTCACCACTATTGGCAAAGACCTGGACTTTGCAAAAGCCAAGGTAGAGGTCCTGGGATGTGGGGAATGGGTGAAATATACGGGCCTGCTGACAACATACAAGGCTGAGGGGTCTGGGCTGCTTAGTCAATGTCAGAGGTGAGGTATGAGAGATAATTGACTTGATCCTTTGCTTCCTAGCCTCGAATGGATCAGTATTTCAACCAAATGGAAAAAATCATTAAAGAAAAGAAGACTTCATCTCGTATCCGTTTTATGCTGCAGGATGTACTGGATCTGCGGCAGGTATGTCTCTTCCCCACTTTATCTGCTGTTCGAGTTCCTGACACTGCCTTGTCTGATCCCTGCCAACCCAAAATAACTGCTGGTTTTGTTTGGTTTTCAAAGAGCAATTGGGTTCCACGCCGAGGGGATCAGGGTCCCAAGACTATTGATCAGATCCACAAGGAAGCTGAGATGGAAGAGCACCGAGAACATATCAAAGTGCAGCAGCTCATGGCCAAGGGCAGCGACAAGCGTCGGGGTGGCCCTCCAGGCCCGCCCATCAGTGAGTTTGAGGCTAGGGCTAAGAGGAGACAGTGAACCTCCTGGAGGGTATGAGGGTAACATGCTTTCCACTGATGACTTCTGTTAGTGCCACGTGTCTGGGCCACTGAGTCCACATGATGGGATTGAGGATCTGAGGAAGAAAGGCTGAGGTGGCACAAGAAGGAAGTTGTTAGGACTTGTTATTCCAACATCCCCCCCCCCTTTTTTTTTTCTTTTTTTGTCTCAGGCCGTGGCCTTCCACTTGTGGATGATGGTGGCTGGAATACAGTCCCCATTAGCAAAGGCAGCCGCCCCATTGACACCTCACGGCTCACCAAGATCACAAAGGTAGGGTTGTATTCTGGAGTGGGTGAGGTGGAGGGTGAGGAGAGAGGAACTGCCATTAGTCCCCACAGTTAGGGTGCTGACAGCTGAACTTTTCCTCCTAGACTCTAGACTGCTAGAGACAAGGTAGATGAAGTACGCCAGCTATAGTGTTTGTTCACATCGGTCCTAGCAAACTGACAAGACACCAGATCAAGCCAAGAACAGGCTTTACACTTTAATTTATTTATTTTGGTTTTTTTTTTTTCCGAGACAGGATTTCTCTGTGGCTTATTTTGGTTTTTTGAGACAGGGTTTCTCTGTGGTTTTGGAGCCTGTCCTGGAACTAGCTCTTGTAGACCAGGCTGGTTTCGAACTCACAGAGATCCGCCTGCCTCTGCCTCCCAAGTGCTGGGATTAAAGGCGTGCGCCACCACCGCCCGGCCAGGCTTTACACTTTTAAGTGACTGAAAAGAAATCAAAGGGTGCTGTTTTCTGATCTATGAATTATGTGGAATTATGTGGAGTTCCGCTGTCTATGAAGAACTACTGGGATAGGACAACAGTTACTCCTTTATGTGTTCTCTTGAGTTGGATCACTCATTATCTTGTGGCTGTGTGAGGAGGTGGTGTTGGCTAAGGGCTTAAGCTAGGTCAGAAGTCTATAAGTCTACTGTCTTTCCTTCTGCAGCCTGGTTCCATTGATTCTAACAACCAACTCTTTGCACCAGGAGGGCGACTGAGTTGGGGCAAGGGCAGCAGTGGGGGCTCAGGAGCCAAGCCCTCAGACACAGGTATGGAAAGCCACTGTAGGAAACTGGGTAGTTGCTACTCTCAGCTCCCTTAAGGTATAGTCTTTCCTCCACAGGAAACTCAGAATAAGTAATTAGGGAATGAATACAGGAGGAATATACATAATGCCAGAGAATGAATTATTTCTTGTCAACTTTGCGACCAAGAGTCCTCAATGATGGAGGGGGTACATAAAGTAGGAGAGTGAATGAGGCATGGAGCACTCTTGGAACCATAGTTCTGGGAAGGAAAAAGTGGGTTAATGCAGCTTTCTGTCTCTATAGCATCAGAAGCCACTCGTCCAGCTACTAGTACCTTGAATCGCTTTTCTGCTCTTCAACAAGCATTACCTACAGAGAACACAGATAACAGGCGTGTTGTACAGAGGTGAGAATTTTAGGGGGTGGGATTGTTCTCACAGAATATTGTGATTGGGTTTTGGTTGTCAAAGCATAGAGATTTCTCTTACTTGTATTGCTTAGACATGTCCTTTTTGCCAAGAATACCACCTAGCAGCTGCCCTACAAGTGCTTGAGCAAGTATAGGTGAGAAACAATGTATCTCTTCTTCCAGGAGTAGCTTAAGCCGAGAGCGAGGTGAGAAAGCTGGGGACCGGGGAGACCGACTAGAGCGGAGTGAACGGGGTGGTGACCGTGGGGACCGACCTGATCGTGCCAGAACACCAACTACCAAGCGAAGTTTTAGCAAGGAAGTGGAGGAGCGGAGTAGAGAGCGACCTTCCCAGCCTGAGGGACTGCGCAAGGCAGCTAGCCTCACAGAGGATCGTGGTCGGGATCCTGGTAAGGAAAGGAAGGCTGGCAGAGGAACAGAGGAGAGGCTGATGTGGCTCTAGACTGTTAAGATGAGTAATTGAAAGGTTCTCCCCTTCCCCCCATAGTGAAGCGGGAAGCCACTCTCCCACCAGTGAGCCCTCCAAAGGCTGCACTCTCTGAGGATGAGGTGGAGAAGAAATCCAAGGCCATCATTGAGGAATATCTCCATCTCAATGACATGAAGGTTGGCACTGGGAAGGGGAGCTGTGCTGACTGGCATGGTTTGTAAAGGTTGGGCCAGGGAGTGATACTTTTCTCGGTGTGCTCTGCCTTCCACAGGAGGCAGTACAGTGTGTCCAGGAGCTGGCGTCACCCTCCTTGCTCTTCATCTTTGTGCGGCATGGCATCGAGTCCACACTGGAGCGTAGCACCATTGCTCGTGAGCACATGGGGCGGCTGCTGCACCAGCTGCTCTGCTCAGGGCACCTCTCTACTGCCCAGTACTATCAAGGGTAAATGATTTATTTCTGTGGAACTTCCGTGTTCACATATCCACCAATTTCTTTATGGAGTTCATGGAACTTTGTGTTGAGTATGTAGGCCGACCATTCCAATTAGCTTTGTAAGGGGTGATGGTGGCTTTAGCTTGAGATTGTCATGTCTGGAAAATGTTTCTGGAGGGCCTCCACATTTGATACTTGTCATGCTACATTTCCCTGGAAGGCCCATCTCCCCAAATGCCCTGACTTCTCATTCTCTTTTCAGGCTATATGAAACACTAGAATTGGCCGAGGACATGGAAATTGACATCCCTCATGTATGGCTTTACCTGGCAGAATTGATAACACCCATTCTCCAGGAAGATGGGGTACCCATGGGAGAGCTCTTCAGGTAAGCCCTCCCTCATTTACAATGGAGTGAGACAACTTGAATGCTGTGTTTGGAGAGGGATGAAGTAATGTCGAGGGCTATGGAGACTATCAGGATTGATTTCTCTTGCAGGGAAATTACGAAGCCTCTGAGGCCCATAGGCAAAGCTACTTCTTTGTTGCTGGAGATCCTGGGTCTCTTATGCAAGAGCATGGTGAGTTTGGCCTTTCAAAGGGGAATGTATTCATGGACTTAAGTGGCTTTGGCTGCTTTGGTGACCATTGGAGTTTCTTGGTCCTTTGACCTTTGGTACTTGAAAAGTTTAAGTGCCAGGCGGTGGTGGCGCATGCCTTTAATCCCAGCAGTCAGGAGGCAGAGGCAGGAGGATCTCTGAGTTCGAGGCCAGCCTGGTCTGCAAGAGCTAGTTCCCGGCCAGGCTCTAAAACTTGTCTTGGGGGGGATAAAAAAGTTTAAGGTAGTTTCTGTCATGAATTCTGCCTGGGCTGAAGGAAGATTGGTAAGGAAAGATCCTAGACCTGTGTGGTTAATTCATTTATTAGTCATTTGATCACTGTTCTTTTGAATATTCACTAAATACTGAGCTCTCGGGGTTATAACAGTTAAACAGTATGAATCTGGTAGAGAAAAGCAGGAAATGGCAGTTTCAGCAACTTGAGTGAAATGTGAAATAATAGGAAAAAATGGTGTCTCAGTGCCATGGAGTTACAGGATATTTATTTGGCAGCTGTTACAATAAAAGGCCTTCTTTGAAGAACATGGAAGTTAATGGAAGTAGCTGGGTGGTGGTGGCGCACGCCTTAAATCCCAGCACTCGGGAGGCAGAGGCAGGTGGATCTCTGTGAGTTCGAGACCAGCCTGGTCTACAGAGCT
>NW_004949141.1:1877004-1879747 GCF_000317375.1 Microtus ochrogaster
AGAGGCAGGTGGATCTCTGTGAGTTCGAGACCAGCCTGGTCTACAGAGCTAGTTCCAGGACAGGCTCCAAAGCCACAGAGAAACCCTGTCTCGGGAAAAAAAAAATTATTAATTATATATTCCGTGTTTTGCCTGCATGTATCCCTGCAGGCCAGAAGAGGGCACCAAATCTCATTACAGATGATTGTGAGCACATGTGGTTGTTGGGGCTTGAACTCAGGACCTTTGGAAGAGCAGGCAAAGCTCTTAACCACTGAGCCATCTCTCCAGCCCCTAGTGATTTCTTTAAGAGTCCTACTAATGAATTTTTTTACTAGAGACTTTTCCCTCTCATGTCACACCACTGTGGTAGTGGGTGAGTTCCTATTGCTTGGGATATGTTTTGATTTAGACATGGAAGGGTAGTAGTACCCGTGTGCTATATTTAGATGACTGTTGAGGACTGTTGAGTCCTCAGAGGTAGAGGCCATGGATAGAGGTAGATATGGAGATGCTGAATTGCTCTTTTGTGTTTTCAGGGTCCCAAAAAGGTGGGGATGCTGTGGCGAGAGGCTGGTCTGAGCTGGAGGGAATTTCTAGCAGAAGGCCAAGATGTTAATTCATTTGTGACTGAACAGGTTTGAGACTAGTTTGTTCTGCATTTGGGGCTAGCTTTTCGCATCTTTTCCTCCTCTTTACTCTGTAGTCTTGCTTGACCTTGGTTGTTGGTTATTTGCTTTTAGAAGGTGGAATATACCTTGGGAGAAGAGTCTGAAGCTCCTGGCCAGAGGGCACTTGCCTTTGAGGAGCTGCGTAGGCAGCTGGAGAAGCTGCTGAAGGAGGGCAGCAGTAACCAGCGGGTGTTTGACTGGATAGAGGTATATTTCTCCTGGAAAACGGGAAGTAGAGAGGTAGTTTTTAAGATGGGATGTTTTGGGAGGTGACAGGAGTGGGTACTTGGCATAATTTAGAACTTAGGAGCCTTTGTTTTTCTGCACAGGCCAACCTGAATGAGCAGCAGATAGCATCCAATACATTAGTTCGAGCCCTCATGACGGCTGTCTGTCATTCTGCAATTATCTGTAAGAAGCGAGGGAGAGGCAAATGGAGGGAGAGGGGTTTTGATCTTGGCCTTCTGGGGCTAAGCCAGGTGAAGTCTGCAGTATTACATTTATCCTTGTCTTTTCCCCTGTAGTTGAGACTCCTCTCCGAGTGGATGTCACAGTGTTGAAACTGCGAGCGAGACTGCTGCAGAAATACTTGTGTGACGAACAGAAGGAGCTACAAGCACTCTACGCCCTCCAGGCCCTTGTAGTGACCTTAGAACAGCCTGCCAGTAAGAGCCAGGCTGCAGGGATGGGTGGGGCAAGGGACTGCCAGATAGAAGAGGGTGGTCATGGAAGGTACTCAACCTAAGAAAGGTGGGTAAAGAACAAAATGGCCCTACCCAATGCATGTTTTCTTGCCTGCAAATGGATATCAAACCTAAGCCTTGAGGTTTGATATCCTGTCGGCTTTGTGCTTGACGTACAGGTGACAGCAGCACAGAGGTGATTAGCAGTATCTTTCAGACATGGTGTGCCACTGTGTCTGGCACAGATCTGAAATGCTTGGCTTACTTTGCCTTCTTACCTCATAGCCTTGGTGGGTTTATGTCCTTTTTCCACACTGGAAGACTGAGGTTTATAAATTCAGCACGTGGGTATGTTCAGGTGTTTAGGTAACTCGTGAGGAAATAGAGCATAGTTCTGTGCTGGCCTCGAGTCAGTGTGGTAGAAGATTAGTCTGAGAGGTGATGGGCCGGAATTGTTTGACTGACAGCAGGCAGGCCCTGAGTTGGAATAAAAGAACTGCTGGAGGAAGAGTAGTTGGGACAGAGGGACTGGAGGCAGGGCAGGTACGTCAGGCCCTGTAAGTAGTGGCAGGGGCTTTGCTTTGAGTGAAATAAGGCTTTTTGTAGGATTGTAAGCAAAGGATTAGCTGAGCATGATGCCACACCCTGTGATCCTCACACCAGAGGCCCGCCTTTTGCTGATTAGGTCATTTCAGAGAATTCCCACCCTAACACTCTGGCTTTCTGGAGACAGAAAGGTAGGTCTGTGAGTGCAAGACAGGGCTACAAACAAAACACCAAAACAGCACTTGAAGCATAAGTATCTTTAAAATATCGTCAGTTAGTTGTTTAATTCCACTTTACAGTGGGAGAGGATTAAGGTTTTTTGTTTAGAAAGGTGCTGCTGAGGATAATGGAATTGCCTCAAGAGGAATAAGAAAGAACACTGGGGAAATGAAGACACACAGATAGGACAGGGCCATGTAAGCAAAGGAAAAAAATTGGTATAGGGAAGTGTTTGAAAATGATGAATGCTACAGAGTTTGGTAGGAGCCTATCTAAAAGTTTGACTGGACTATAGGATAGTGAAAGATCGCTAGATAGCTTTTGTTGTTGTTTGGTTTTTGAAACGGTTTCTCTGTAGCTTTGGAGTCTGTCTTGGAACCAGGACTGGCCTCAAAATCAGAGATCTGCCTGCCTCTGCCTCCTAAGTGCGGGGACTGAAACCCACCACCACCCAGCGAAAGATAACTTTTATGTTTAAATTAGACAAATGTGGGCTTAAATGTAGGACAAAGTAGATAAGCAATTGCATAGGGTTCTCAGATTGTACATGGGCTTTAGAGCACAGGTGTGGGAATGAGTGAAGGGTTAGCTGTGCCACGGCAGGTGGAATAAGTGAGGGGTTAGCTGTGCCACGGCAGGTGGAAT
>NW_004949141.1:1879847-1892977 GCF_000317375.1 Microtus ochrogaster
TAGCTGTGCCACGGCAGGTGGAATGAGTGAGGGGTTAGCTGTGCCACGGCAGGTGGAATGAGTGAGGGGTTAGCTGTGCCACGGCAGGTGGAATGGTCAGAGGAATGGCCTAGCTTCTCATAGCTGGTAAGCCATTACTGATGTCATGGTGCTGGGCATGGGGTCCTTGTGCTTTGTTCAGTTGCTGCAGTGTGCACAGTGGCAAGGAAGGTGTTCTTGATGGCCAGAGACGAGGCTCAGGCAGTACCTGTGAACTCTAACAGTGAGCACTCCCTAGAGGCCAGAACGAGGTCATGGGTGTTTGTCAGGGTTGGACGCAGATCTTAAGTCATCTGGACTGGCCTCAGACTAGTGACATAGTTTAGGCTTGCCTTAGCATTTGAACCTCTCTTGCCTCTGTATCCCAAGTAATGAGCAGTTGTGGACCCCATACCTTACATTTTTCCTTTCTTTTCTTTCCTTGAACTCAATTTGGTGTTAGCCAAAAAGTGGAGAATTGATTATTCTTTCCCCTTCCTTTTTCTCTCTTGAGATATGGTCTTACTGTAGAACTAGCTGGTTTAGAACAATCTATACTAGCCTAAAACACAGAAATCTGCTTGCCTCTGCCTCCTGAGTTTTGGGACTAAAGGTGTGCGCCACCATACCTGGCCTCATTTTTTCCCGTTTTCTCAGGCAGTTTTGCTAAGCTACTAGTACTGGCCCTGAACTTTTGATCCTTGGATCTTTCTGCCTCAGCCTTTTTTGGGGTTACATGCCTTTCTTTTTGTTTTGTTTTCCCCCACTCCCCTTCCTTTCTCCCCCTTACATGCCTGTTCCTAAGGATTGCTGCTGGCCAAGTAACTCATTCTTATGCTGGTAGCCTCTTTTATGTCATGAAATTAGCATTCTGTCAGGCCTAGTCACTCTGGATACCAGGCTGGTAGGTCAGGGCTTAGTTTTACAGTGTCTCTTTGGGAGGGATATCTGGGTACAGACTAGTCACCTAATTGATGTCTTTGTGGCTTGCAGACCTGCTTCGAATGTTCTTTGATGCTCTGTATGATGAGGACGTGGTGAAGGAAGACGCTTTCTACAGCTGGGAGAGCAGCAAGGACCCTGCTGAGCAGCAGGGCAAGGGTGTGGCCCTTAAGTCTGTCACAGCCTTCTTCAATTGGCTTCGTGAGGCTGAGGAGGAGGAGTCTGATCACAACTGATGGCGGGTGGGGCCCGGGGACTTGGAGCCATGGACACGTGGATGGCCCAGCCAGCCAGCCGCCTGGACTGCAGGGGGGCGGCGGCGGCAGTGGCGGCAGTGGCAGTGGGTGCCTGTAGTGCGATGTGTCTGAGCTAATAAAGTGACTGATGAGGCAGGATGGCTTGGGGCTGCCTGGGGCCCCCCTCCAGGATGCTGCCAAGTGTCCCTCTCCTCCCCCCGGGGCACAGAGATATATATAAAGTCTTGAAATTTGGTGTGTCTTTGCAGGGGGGGAGGGGCACTACCGCCTGCCTCTAGGGTCCTTTTTTATTTTCTGAAATCACTCTTGGGACTGCCGTCCTCGCTGCTGGGGGCATATGCCCCAGCCCCTGCACCACCCCTGCTGCTGCCTGGGCAGGGGGAAGGGGGGGCACGGTGCCTGTAATTATTAAACATGAATTCAATTAATTTCACTGCCTCTTTACTGATCTGCCCCCTTGAAGGAATATGGAAAGATGGACATCGTTCTTTTCAGACTTGGCATTATATCAGTGTTGGTACCTGTCTCTTTCCCGGTCAATGATTGGGGAGGGGGTGGACCCAAGGAATTGGGCTTGTTTTGTTTTTTGGTTTTTTTTTGTTTTGTATTTTTGAGGATTGGCCTCTTACTGGTTTGACATGGGAGATTAGTGCTGTAGAATACTTACTGCTACCAGGGTGATTCTTGCCCTGGGTTTGAGGCCTTTACAGCTATAGAAGCTATAAAGGGGATGTTCTATGTAAAATGACCGCATGGCCTACCGGCTTGTGGCTCCGCAGTAGACTGGAGATGCAGGCAGTTTGAAGACCTAGGCTGCTACTGAGTGGCTGTGACGTATGCTTGCCCCGCCTGCTCTGGGTGGGCACGGCCCCGAGCTTACGTCACCAGCCCTGTTCCCCTCTCCCGGGAGCGGCAGCAGACGCGCTGCTCCCACCCCCTCCCTTTCTCACAGGCTGTCCCCTCCCTGGTGGTGACCGCTGCCCGACCCTCTGCAAGGCGATGGCCCGGGTCCCAAGCGCGGGCTAGCGTTCCTGGGTGCTCTGCCATGGGTTATATTGGCTCTCGGCGCCCAGCCGGTCAGGGTAAGAGACGGAGGCCGGAGCATGGACAGGGAGTCGGGCAACACAGCGGCCCGGTGGGGCCGTGGGTGGTAGGGGCCGTGAGGAGGGGGCTGGTAAAGGAGAGGGAGGAGCCTGCGCCAGGGAGGCGGTTCGGGCCAGATGAGCGAACCGGGAGGGGGCTAACCGACTGGCTTGTTTCTGTGGCCTGCCTTTGGGTTTTTCCGTGCTATATTCACCTTCCGTCTGGATTCCTTCTGCTGAGGGTGGCTGCAGGGGCACAGCGTAGGATTCGCTGGGCAACCTGCGGCCACCACCTTCCTAGCTCCTGGCAGCTAGCCTTTTGTATCTCCATACTCCTCTCTGCCTACACCAACCTCTCATCACTTAGGAGTGCCTCTTTGCTGTGAACCTGCCTCTCCCAGCTGGGTGCTGTCATCCTCAGGAGTCAGCTTGCAAATACTGGCCAAGTACCCTTCCACGGAGTTTTTAACCTAACACTTGCTCCTGGCTTAAGAACCAGCTGGTTGATTAAAGGGGACTGAAGCCCCATGTGGAGCACCTGTGAGCAAACTGATAAATCCCTCGTGCTCACAGATCATTTTATTCCGATTAACCCTCTCCCCAAATTGCCCTTACTCTGCGAGGAAAGGTCCAGACAGCCGGCCCCTGCTCAGGCCGTGGTTTCCCTGTAGACACGTGGGTGCCCTGCTTTAGCTCTCAGCGTCTGAGGTCTGCCAGCTTACCTTACTTCTATGTCAAGGAATGGTCAGTCACAAAGCATTGGTGTGGTTGATATTTGAGGTGTTTTACAACTAAATTCGGGCTGAGATTTGTACTTCCCTTAATGAATTCTGGGATTTGTAGTCCCAGGATTAACCTCGTGGGTTATGAATTTGAGAAGGAGTAGGGTGCAGTGATTTCCCTGGTCTGCTTGGAGTTCAGAAAGTCATCCCCTTCTGTAGTCAGGAAAGTTTGCCTGACCTCAGGCCTAGCTTTGAGAGCCCTGATTAGGTACCAACGGGGGGTCAGGGATAGCCAGTAACTTGTCTTCTTTCTGGTTGGTAGCATTTCTGGGGACCACTACCCGACTGAAGCTCAGGGACAGAGCCGACTGCTCCAGTTAAAAGGTTAGTTGCTAAGTACATGGCCAGTGGGCACCGTGTAAGCTAAGGATGAGCTGCAGCTCCACAAGCCCCAGAGAACTTGGCTAGGCCCCTGGCACTCCCACTTCCTTAAAGCTATGAGACAGGCAGGAGTGTTCTCCTTATGTGACTAGGCACAAGTTCCAAGTGGGGAGGGGACTGGCTCAGCATCCGGAGCCAAAACAAGAATAGAACTGGAAGCTGAGCCTGAAGCAGTTCGGGCTTTGGGTTCTCTGCATCAACACAGCCAGCATGCCTATGATTTCTGTGCTGGGCAAAATGTTTTTGTGGCAGCGTGAAGGGCCTGGAGGAAGATGGACTTGTCAGACAAGTCGCAGAGGTGAGACCAGAGGCCATGGATGGATGCGATCTGGGAGGTGATGGGAAGCTGAGGAGGAAGGCACACCAGATTCTATACCGAGAGGAAAATCACTGTGGTGTAGAGATTGGGAACCAGGCTGAAGTAGGAAGATTCAGGCTGGGCTTTTAGGAAATGGCTTACAAGGGTGAAAACTTAAAAAAACAAACAAAAAACCGACAGGTTTGTTGGGAAAGAATAGTGATAGAGCAGTTGAGGTTGGTGAGAGGAAAGCAAGGGAGTCGGAGGGGAGAAGGAAAGTGAGAGATGGGCAGTGTTGGTGGGAGAATTTCATGTACTTTCCAAAGGCTGAGAGATGCGGAAGATTCAGAATTTAACCACGTTTGGGCTTCACCTTACGTTTTGATGGCAAAATATTTGTAGAGGAAGGCGTTCATTGGATTGCCACAAAAGGGCCCCAAATCAGAGCTGTGGGGGGACATGGTGGCCTCAGGTTGTCTGGGAGAGGGGGAGGGTGGTAAAAATGACATGGCAACATGATGAAAATGGGAATCTTGGTAGAAGTGGGGAATCCAGATGGACACCTTTTCCTCCGACTCCTCAGTGGCTTCGGACCCTGCCTGGGCTGTGGAGTGGATCGAACTCCCTCGAGGTCTTTCTCTGTCTTCCTTGGGATCTGCTCGGACTCTCCGAGGCTGGAGCCGGTCCCCTCGTCCTTCTTCCGTAGACAGCCAGGACTTGCCAGAGGTGCTGGGCCTTGTGTGTGTGTGTGTGTGTGTGTGTGCCGGGGGCGGGGTTCACATTTAGGGTTCGTGTGACCCCTCCCCGTTCCTGCCTCACCATCCTGCTTCGGACTCTTTTTCCTGCAAGCGGAGGCGCTATCCGGCAGGCCGCCCCCGCGCCGGTCTGCTCTGCTCGGCTTGGTTCCAGCGGGCTGGCTTGCTAGCGCCTTCGGTGCTGACGTCAGCGCATCCCAGGCCGTATCCCGGGAGACCCTGTTGCATGGTGATGGGTTGCCACGGAGATATACACCTTTTCTCTGGGCCAGGGCCGCAGCTGCGCTGAGCGTCGCCCTGCATGGATGGCAGCGGCTGGGGGGAGCGAGGGAAGGGAGGGAGAGCGAACCAGGAAACACCCGGCAGGTTCTCCTTCCCACAGGCCTGGCCAGAGGCTATCGGCGCCAATCTGGAGGCCCTGTCAGCCAGGTATTGAAGGAGAGGGTCGGACTGATGGGCCTGAGGCCTCTTGTGCCAGGTGGAACCAACCATGATGGAGAAGAATTAGGTAATGCTGGGAAGGGGGTGTGTGCATAAATTATTTTCAGCAAAGAAAAACATTTGCTGGGGCTTGTCGAGGAGTATTAAATCAGGTACAGGATGGAGTTAGGAGCCCGGATGGATTAAACTCTGACGCTGCCATCTCCTGCTCCCTTGGGAGCACCACAAAGGCAGTATGGAATCGAGCAGCGGGCATCTGGGGCTGGGGGTGTCAAAGAAAAAAAAGTAAGTCTATTATGAAGTGACACTTATGGCCTTAAATGATAGGGCGCGTTTTGCGTGGCAAGGATAGCCCTCTTGGCCTAAAAAGCTAGTTTCTGTCCCGGGAGGCAGGCAGGCTGCTTGTTGACAGGGAAGGCAGGGGAGCTGGATAGTATTGGTAAGAAATGAGTGATGGACTTGAAGGAGGTCCAGAGAGAGGCAGAGGCTTCCCTATGGAGTCCTTAAGTGCCTGAATAACAGAGGGAGAGCCTGGAAAAGACAATATTATTTCTTAAAAAAAAAATCTTTAAAAATTTTAAATTATTTTTATGTGTATGCGTCTGCTTATGGATGTGTCCTGAAGCCTAGAGGTGTTGGATCTCCTGGAGCTGGATTAGCAGGTGGTTGTGAACTGCCTGGTGTGGGAGTTGGGAACCACACCTGGGTCCTCTGTAAGAGCAGCAAATGCTCTTAACCACGGAGTCGTTTCTCCATATCTCTAAAGAGGTTTTTTTCCCCCCTAAAACCCACACAACCAAAAATCAATTTTTAAGATTAAATTTTACTTAGCATACAAACTATTGGCTTTGATTATGGCATGTTCTTGCAGCACATGCATCACTGTACAGAATCTGAAGTGACATTTTGATTCACTGTATTCTTGGGAAACTGCATTTATACCTTGTCTGTTCATTCAGCCCATACATTTACTTATTCCCAGGTATGTTTAAACACTGAGATGACGCAGTGACCATAACAGACTGAATTCCTCAAAGGCCAACAAAGAAAATCATATTTACACCTGGCAAGCTGGCTCTGTTAATGGTACATTGATAGAAAACAATGACTAATTGGAGACCACAGTTAGAGGGCAGACCACCATTTGAGTAACTACAGAGGCTTCTCTGAGGGGGTAATGTTCCAGTCAACACTGGAAAGTTGAGAAAAACCAGCTATGGGAACAAAAGAGATTTTATACGCAGACTTCTGGGCTGAAGTAGTGTGGAAGGTTAGGGACCCCTGCTAACCTGGGGAAGGTCACTGAGGGGTTAAGAGAAGTGTTGGTAGGAACAGAAAAGACAGAAACAGGGTTGGGGAATGATTTGAGGTATATCCATAAGGATTCGTTGTTGTTGGCAGTGATAACTTTGTTTTGAGATAGGGTCTTACGTAGCTCAGGCTAACCTCAACTTGCTAGGTAGCCAAGGATGACCTTAACCTTCTGATCCTTCCTCCTGCCTTCATCTCCCAGCACCTGGAAGCGTTATATACCAGATATCAGAGGCTAGCGATCAGACACCATGCTTCCTGATTGGGAAGCAAGCCCCATACCAACTGGGTTCCATCCTGGCCCCTCACTAGGTTTTAAGAGCGGATGCGTGCAGGCAAAGCTTAGGGGACAATGGATGGTAATCCTGAGATAGGGATCCCAGGGAGATGGAGAATGTGGGGGAAGTTGGAAAGCCAAGCCTCATGTGAGGAAGAGAATGTTTGTTTTGGAGTTGGTTATGCCGAATGTTTGGTTCTGGTAGATCACCTAGAAAGAGCTGGGATGTAGATCTAACAGAGAGAGGAGCAGGAAGAACCTTAAGGATGTCTTTGCCTTAGCTGTCCCCCTTCCTTCCTTTCCTGTCTTTTTTTTTTTTTTTTTTTCTAGACAGGGTTTCTCTGGGTACCCCTGACTGTCCTGGAACTCACTCTGTAGACCAGCCTGGCCTCGAGCTCAGAGATCCCCCTGCCTCTGCCTCCTGAGTGCTGGGATTAAATGCGTGCACCAGCAGTCTTCAGAGGCTCTACTCATGGTTCTTCAGCTGTCTTCTTCCCTTCTGGGACCTGGGAAAGTGGAGGCTCGGCTGTAGTTCTCTTCCTTTGGCCTGAGTTTCTACTGCTCCCTAGGAGGACAGTTGGCGGACTCCGGCTTCTTAGCCTTTTCTGCATGCCACTAGCCACTAGGCTGGGTGTGCAATCCTGCATTCTTCCAGCTCCCAGCTCCTGCTGATATATAGGCAGGAGCATGTTGGAAAGAAGGTCATGTCTGTCAGAGGGGCACTGACCTTCTGATGGTGTTACTCAAGGTGAATGTTGGAGACACAGTCGCGATGCTGCCCAAGTCCCGGAGAGCCCTAACCATCCAGGAGATAGCTGCGCTGGCCAGATCGTCCCTGCACGGTATGCACCCCACGTCTGTTCATCCGCCCACTTTGTCCTTCCTTGTTTCTTTTCCTCATGTCTTGTGGGACTGATTCCTATGTGACTATTTCCTGAGGGCATTTTGGGGGGATTTCTTTTTGCAGATCAATCCTAGCCCAGCTGGGCAGTGATGGTGCACACCTTTAATCCCAGCACTCGCAGAGGCAGGCAGATCTGAGTTTGAGGCCAGCCTGGCCTACAGAGCAAGTTCCAGAACAGCTAGGGCTACACAAAGAAACCTTGTCTCAAAGAACCAAAGAGAGAGAGAGAGACAGAGATTCTTTGGTGTTGGAGAGATGGCTCAGTGATTAAGAGCACTGACTGTTCTTGCAGAGGACTTGGGTTCAGTTCCCAGCTCCCACATGGCAGCTCTGTAACTCCAGGATCCACCACCCACACACAGATATACATGTAGGCAAAACACCAGTACACATAAAATAAAAATAATTTTAAAACATCAATCCTAGCCCTTCTTCCTACCCAAAGGACATGGAAAGACATCCTAAGCTTCCTCACCTACTTCCCTGCAAGCTATTCCCTAGTCCTAACCCAACTTCTCTTTTTCCACCTCCAGGTATTTCCCAGGTGGTGAAGGACCACGTGACCAAGCCCACAGCCATGGCCCAGGGCCGCGTGGCTCACCTCATCGAATGGAAGGGCTGGAGCAAGCCCAGTGACTCACCTGCAGCTCTGGAATCAGCTTTTTCCTCCTATTCAGACCTCAGCGAGGGTGAACAAGAGGCTCGCTTTGCAGCAGGTGGGTAGCAGAAAGGGAACTAGTCCTGCAGATTTGCCTTAGGGGCTGCTGCCTCCGTCACTGGAGCTGGCACGGGGGCTGGAATCACACGCCTCCCTCTGCCCAGAGACCTCAGGGACATCTTCTGTCTGCAAAGCAAGCCCCGGTCTTAGCGCGGCTCCCATGCCAGTGAATGCTGTCTCTCTGGTAGGAGTGGCCGAGCAGTTTGCTATTGCAGAAGCTAAGCTCCGAGCATGGTCTTCCGTGGATGGCGATGACTCCACTGATGACTCCTATGACGAGGACTTCACTGGGGGAACTGACACAGGTGAGGAACGTTCTGGTGCTGTGCTGCCACATGGGTGGGCTCACCTGGGAGGTGTGGTGATGCACTCTGAGCCTCCCAGGGCACCGCAAGCCTTCCAGACAGGAAACAGACTACCTAGGTTGACCTTGACACCCCAAGGACAAAGATCACTGGCTGCCGGTGGGAAACCAGCAGTTGGAAACGGAACGGCTCTTTTCTATGGGTGCTGAACCAGCTTTCTTCTCTCCCTGTGTGTAGTGGGTCTTACAGTTCTCAGATTAAAGAAACAAGCCCAGAGAACCTAGGACCTCTTCCCTCCCCTCTAGTACAGCCGTGCTTTCAGCAGGATCTGTGGTATCCTTGCCTTTACCTCTTTGAGGGTGGCTTTGGTTGGCTGTGGCAGGACGGATGAATACAGTACCCACACCTCCCAGGGCAGTGATCCCAAGCAAACAGGAAGGCATGCTGGGTCTGGAGTCCGCAGGATTCTGGCTTCAGCTCAGCATCTTTGTATTCCAGCGTGTGGGTCTTGCTTTGGGCCAGTGCTTGCAACCCTGGGGGCTGTGCAGCTGCGCTCAGCTCTGCTTTCATCTTCCATCCCCTGGACTCTGTGGCTAGCTTTCCCTGCAGCTTCTGCTGTCTGGCTTCATAGGACCCCTGCCCCTAACCCCCAACCCTTTGCCTTTGAAGATCACCTATTGGTTCCTCCTCCTCCAGCTAATTAACAAGGTTTTCAAGGCCAAACCTTCATTTAAAGCAGGCAAGAAGCTGTGCTGTGGTCCAGAGGGGACTCATTTGAATGCTTAAGGCCAAGGTGGAACCCCCAACCACAAGTATTTTCTGATTCCTTTTTTTTTTTTTTTTTTATGTGTGTGACAGTTTTTTTTTTTGCTTGGGGGCTGTCCCTTGGTTTTCGCTCCTTAGACCATCCTCATTGTGTCTGTTTTTGAATCTTGTTTTTTGGGAAATTTTTTGAGAAAGGGCCTCACTATAGCTCAGGCTACTTAGTATGTAGCTCAGGCTAACTTTGAAAGTGTGTGTGGAATCTTTGAGCAGATTTTTTGTTTTCAAGACAGGGTTTCTCTGTAGCTTTGGGGCCTGTCCTGGCTGGTCTCGAACTCACAGAGATCCGCCCACCTCTGTGCTGGGATTAAAGGTGTGCACCACCACTGCCTGGGCCTGTGCAGAGCTTTTCTGGTGGACATAATCCCATGCTTGGGATGCCCTATGTGAGCAGAGCACAGGTCAAGCGGTCTTCACTGTTTGAGTAATGAGCACCCAGTGTGATCATACAGCGGGCCTGCATCTAGTGCTCGCCTCTGTGCAAACTCTTGCTTTAGGACTATAAAGTAAATATTATTAGAATTTCTAATCTACCATGAAAGGAACTAAGGCATCAAAAATGAATACCTTGTTCAGGTTATGCAGTTTCTACTGCTGCCTCTGTTGACCCCTTGCTCCCACAGTTACGATAAGGGTGGAAGGGGCTGGGAAGTCTGTGGTGGTCATGTGGCTTCCATATTGACCATCTGAAATGAGGTCAGCAAAGCTGTCTCTTTTTTCTTCCCTTCACAGACATTGCTGGGTCTCTGGGGCCCCACCTCCAGGACCTCTTCACAGGTCGTCGGTTCTCCCGGCCCGTGCGCCAGGGCTCTGTGGAGCCTGAGAGCGACTGTTCCCAGACCGTGTCCCCAGATACCCTGTGCTCTAGTCTGTGCAGCCTGGAGGATGGCTTGCTGGGCTCCCCAGCCAGGATGACCTCTCAAATGTTGGGTGAAGAGCTGCTCCTTGCCAGACTTCCCCCCAGCCGGGAAAGTGCCTTCCGCAGCCTGGGCCCTTTGGAGGCCCAGGACTCACTTTACAGTTCACCGCTCACGGAATCCTGCCTTTCCCCTACCGACGAGGAGGAGCCTGATTCGTGCAAGGACTGCCAGCTGCTCTGCCCGCTGCCTGGCGGCAGCTGGGAAAGACAGCAGCAAGTCTCTGATGTGGCCTCTTCTGGGGTCGTATCCTTAGATGAGGATGAGGTGGAGCCCGAGGACCAGTGATCCAGACATGCCCAGTGGTGGCATGTTTCCCCTGGCTGCTGCCCGGGGCAGAGCCTCTGCGGCCAAAGTGTGGGCTCTGGAGCTCCGAGGGCTTCTGGGAGCGCTCACTTCTCCATTGTGTGTTTTGCATGAAAGTGTTTGGAGAGGAGGCAGAGGCCAGGCTAGGGGCGCATGTACTGCTTCCACTCTTGGGGGTTTGCCGGGGCTTGCCCGGGACCCCTGGGGCATGGCTACAGCTGTGGCAGACAGTGACGTTCATGTTTCTTGAATCCAAAATGCCACATTTCCTCCTGGGATGTGAACCTGCGCTGGGAGGGTGGGAATGGAGGAAGCCTGGCCATCTCCTCCACCCTTCCTCGTGTCCCTTCTCCTCCGCTTCTCTCTTCACCCAAGTCCACGTGCAGTGCTTGACTGAACCGCCTCCCCCTGTGGGGCTGGCTCATGGCCTCCTAGAGTCTACGGATTGAGCCGTCCCCCAAGGGTCCCCTTACCCACCTGGGCCCCGCTGTGCTTCACCTTGCCATTGTCTCTAAACCTTTTTTTTCTTAAAGACAGGGGGTTTCTGGTCTGTTCTTTGAGCCGATCTTCTCTGGGAGGCACTGGAATGATGAAAGGGTGTGTCCTCCCCCTCTCCTCGGCCCCTCCCTCCCCTCAGCCCTGGCCCTCTCCCAGCATGGCAAGGTCCTGTGGGCACAGAGTTCTCAGTAGGGTGGAACCGGACAAAGGAATGGGTCTGGCTGTTAGAGCTGGGAGTGCCACAAGGGGGCCACCTGGGTAGCCAGGAGATCTGTGCCAATGAATGGACAGTCATGAGGGAGTGGCTATCGTTGGGAAAGAGGGCAGTGGTTTTTCTTGGCTGAATGGAAGGTTGTAGCCACAGGGTTAGGGGCCTGATCCAGGCAGGGTGTTGCAGATGAGGCATGGGGGGGGGGGGGGGGGCGCCGCTGGCAGATCCTATATTGCTGGGACGCTGGGGTTGATAGGTGGCTGTGGACTGAACTCTCAGGCTTGGGCAGGTAAGAGGATCCAAGAGGAAAACATGAGCCAACAGCACAAGTGTTCTATACATGAGTGGCTAATTAGGTGTTTACTTTATTCTATTTATTGTTTTATTAAATTAATATAAAAATCTTTGTAAATTTCTATATACATCTTGTCATTGGAGGTTCCAGTATAAACCCATTTTAGTTCTGCCCCTTTCTCAAAGAGTGGGCAAGGGCCACAGGACCCCACCTCACCCTGCCAGGGCATTGCTGATCCTCTAGCAGGTAGGTGTTGAGTTACATTCCAGGTAGGCCCGCCAGGAGATGGAGGAGCTGGCAGCCCACAGCTAGAGTGGACTTGGGTTCCAGCTTCTGGTTGCTGCTGCTTGCAGAAGGAATATAGGCCATCCAGTGAGGGGTCACTGGCACTTGTCATCACTGTCAGAAGGGCTGCCCTCTCGTGGGAGGCCATGGCGGGATAGCGGTCCCCAGAGTGCATGCACTTCAGTGGTCTCTGTGTCGCTGCTGCTGGTGGCACTGTCCCGGAAACTGGCAAGGGGTGGCCTGACTTTTACACCCTGTGCTGTGACAGAGCCCTCAATAGCCTTCCGGAGCTGGAAAGGTAAGAGTCAGGTGTCTGTTCCCTGCTGAGACCCCTCCCCAGGACTCTCCCCCCGGGGGGGGGGCAGACATTTAGAAGTGGAAGTAACTTTGGTCCTTTCACCTCACCTCCTTCAGGGTCACAATTCCAATGAGTCTGCCAATGCTGGTGACGTAAGCGTGGTCCACGCCCAGCAGGGAGAAGATGGTATGGGTCTGCAGAGCAGGGAGAGGGGACACTGTACTTGATATTCAAGGGGGCAGCTCAGAAACACAGTCAGAGGGGATCAGGGCAAAATGAGGGGAGGGCGTGGAACAGAAGGGGTGCAGTAGTGGAGGCACTGCTGGAGGGAAATGCTATGGGAATGTTCCAAGCCGTGAGATGTGACCACCTTTATATTATCAGCAGTTCCCATTTGCTGTCTCGAAAACAGCTCTCAGCATTTCCTGGAATTTGTTATCTTCTGTTCTGGGTGTACTTGGGAGCCTCTTGGCCTAATAGGTGAATCAAGACGGGCAGCACTAACAGCTTCCCGAACACCCAATGTCTCACGTCTTAAATACTGTCTTATATAAAATGATGGGAATGGGCTTACGGAAATTTCCCAATTTCCCCCACCTGGGGCATGACCATACTTATAAAGAAGCAAGGGTCTCAGTGTTTGGTTCTGAGATCAAAGCCAGAGTATCATCCATGCTGGGTAAATCGTCTACCCGCTGAGCTGTAGCTCCAGTAGAATTCGGATTTGTTTCTTTTTGAAGGTCTCACTGCTTAGCCCAGGCTAGCCTTGAACTCATAGTACTGCTCCTGCCTCAGCCTCCTAAGTATTAGGTTTAGGTGTATATTAGTATTAGTATTAGGTGTGTGCCATCATAGTGTTACATCTTAGATACTCAGTTTTCTGGTGGTGCATGCCTTTAATCCCAGTACTCAGGAGGCAGAAGCAGGTAGCTCTCTGAGTTCAAGGCCAGCCAGTTCTATAGACCCAGTTTCAGGAACCATGGCTGTACAGAGAAATGCTGTCTCGAAAAACAAAAAAGAGAGACCC
>NW_004949141.1:1893102-1908183 GCF_000317375.1 Microtus ochrogaster
CCTGCCTCTGCCTCCCGAGTGCTGGGATTAAAGGCATGCGCCACCACCGCCCGGAGAGACCCCATTTTTTGAAGTCATGTTTCTTCAATGGTCATGTAGTTAGCAACCTTGTTATATAACTTGAACCCTACATGCTACAGATGAGCCTTAATTTCCCTGTCTTCCCCAGGGGAAACATCTTTACCATAAGGTATGGTCAAATAATCCATCTCACCTTCTCCCGAGGAGCCCATTAAACAGTTCCCGGGACGTTCTTTTCCTGCTCGTTCCCAACCACAGCGACCTAGCAGGCAATGTGCTTTTATGGGCCTGCGAACAATCTGTGCCTAGCGATTGCCAAGCTTACCGCTCTACTTCTGGGACATCTGTGCCATTCTCCCTAGTTCTGCTCCCGATCCGCACCGTCACCAGGGCTGAGACAACAGCAGAATGAGTTTTCCTACTTCCTGCCTCCCCCCTCCAGCTGGACTCTGACATTCTATGGCTTTCTAAAACTTGAGCGGCACCGGGTACTCCCTAGAATGGCCCATGAGATCCCTTCTTAAGTCAGCCCAGACTGGCCTGCCAGCTTACCATCCTGCTATGCCTAGCTTCCAGGCTTTACTTTTCACTTTTCATTCATTCATTCATTCATTCATTCATTCATTCATTCATGTCTTTCAAGACAGTTTGTAACAGCTCTGGCTGTCCTGGAACTTGTTCTGTAGACCAGGATAGCCTTGAACTCACAGAGATCTGCCTGCCTCTGCCTCCTGAGTGCTGGAAGTCAAGGCATGTACCACCACTGCCCTGCCAACTTTTCTTTTCTGAAGTAAGGTAAACTTGCTGTGTAGTTCACAGAAGACTCTGATGGTCTGCTCCTCCACCTCCTCAGTGCTAACATTACAGGCAGATGCTACCACATTTAGCTTGTGCCACCCCTACTCTATAGATAAGGAAACAGAAAGGCTAAGCAACTTGCTCAACTTCTGCAGCTGAACTTGCAGGGAGGAGGATTTGGGTTGCCAGTCTTGCAGTCACCTTGGCACTCTGGCCTCATCGCTACCCCGTCTCATATGAGCTTCCACAGTCTCCTGGGTTCACGTCCTCTCAGAGTGTCCCTCCTCAATTTAAGTGGGTTACTGCTTACTGCTTTGTTAATAAGTAGATTCTCATTTAGAATCTAATCTCTAGAATTCTAATCTTTTATGTTATTCCAGTTCTTTGTACTTTTGTTAGTGGTTCCTTGGCGGCTTCTTCCCTTCCTGTGATAGCTGAAGTTTGTAACAAACACCTACTTTGTTCTTTTTCATTTTAATTCAATTGGACACCATGGAGCCCATTGGAGGGCCCAAATTTCTTGGGCCTGGGAACAGTGAACTACACTGACAGGGAAAAGGATAACATGGGGGCTGGAGAGATGGCTCAGAGGTTAAGAGCACTGACTGCTCTTCCAGAGGTCCTAAGTTCATTTCCCAGCAACCACATGGTGGCTTATAGCCATCTATAAAAAAGAAAAAAAAAAAGAAAGGATAACATGGCCTTCTGAAAGAATTCTGAGAGCAGGGCCAGAACTGGGCCCTGGCTTCCTTTCCCTGTTTTAGACTGGTTAAGACAGGCTCTCGAGCCGGATTATCTCTGGGTCCAGGCCCAACTTTGTTACTTCCTTGATGTGTCCATTTGGGCAATTTCGACGTCTATAAAAACTGGAATGTCATAATACCTTTCGGCTAGTATGGTTGCGAGAACTATAAATTAGACGGGTGAAGCTTGGCGTGGTGCCTGGCACACAGCAAGCACTCAAGCATGCCAGTGTTCTTATCACCACCATGTATGACAGAAAATCAAGGGGATCACAGCTGGGTATGATGGTGTGTGCCTGAAATCTCCAGGGAGACCAAGGCAGGCAGACTGTTGTGAGTTCGAGGCCTACTTGGGTTATATGAGATCCTGTGTCAAGAAAAGAAAAAGACAAAGATGGCTGACGACTGGGAAACTGTGGCGATCTTGGGAAGAAAGGCCGTGAAGTACAGCTTGGACTGTCTTCTGGCCTAGCTCCTTTTCCTCTGCGAAAGCTCTGCAGTTCCTCGAAGTTCCTTTATTTTTGCTCTTTTGTCTCCTAGCCTACCCGTGGGCCTCAGCTATGTACTATGCTGACTTTTTAGCAACAGTTATAGCTGAAGCCTTGAGAACACTGACCCACCCCTGTCACTTTTGTCCCTTGCTCCAGTGTGTACACCGCCTACCTCCATCGCTCTGTACTTCTTCCTCTTCCTGCTGCCCCCTCTGCTGAGCTGTCTTTCTGAGGCTCCTCTACCAGTTTTTCTTTGACCTGCTTGAAGCTGACTCTCTGGGGTCTGACATTCCAAGCCCCCTACTGGTGTCTCTCATCTTTGTTTCTCTCTTCGCTGCAGTCACCTCACCCTTCACTGTTTCTTAGCCTGTTTATTAGATTTTCTTATCTGGCCTGTTTCTCACTCCCCCCGCCCCCCTTTTTTTCCAGCGTGGGTGTGTATCAGCCTTGTTGGGCTCTGGCAGCCTCCTGCCTAGTTCTGACCCTGGTTTGGCCTTCTGGCTTCCACCCAGTTCAAGCTGTGTCTTTGTAGTTGCTTTGGTCCAGAGTTCCCAGGGGTAAGACTGAGCGGAGGAGAAACGATGCCTGGCTCCACCAAGGAGTAAGGACAGGACAAAGCTGAGGAGTCCTGGCTCCCAGGCTCCCATGGCCTAGAGCAGTATGTTCTAAAAACGGCATCAAATATACTGTCTCTCATGCCTTCCTCAGACACCATCACCTGGGTCTGAGTCCAGACCTACCCTGTCCTACCTTGTGCAAAGAAGTCCGCTCCACTAGCTGGAAGGGCGCAGGGTCAATTTTGCAGTCGCTGAAGTTGACAGGCTCATCTAGTTGCTGTTCCTCCCACTCTAAGATCTGACAGCGAGAGACCGATGATCAGGGAGAGGGAGCTCCCCTCGGCTCTCTGAAGGCTGGTGTGCCCCCTTTCCCCCCTGTGATTGACAACACACCCAGGAAGAAGCGGTCTAGAGTCTATAGCGGCATCTCACCTCCTGAGGACTCATCTCGCCTTCCAGGTCGGAGTCACTCTAGGAGAAGGGAGGGAGGGAAGTGGATGTACTCCTGGCTCTGAGAGGTTTGTCCCACCTAGACCCCAGCCCTCCGGGCCAGCTGCTCCTGAGCTGCGGGAAGAGGGGCACACGTACCGCCAGGGAGATTCGGACCCGCTTCGGCTTGCGTTTTTCACAGGATTCCGACTTTTCCAACTTTGTCAGAGCCAAAGCAGAAAGGAGTTGAGGTTATGGGGAGAGGGGTGTGAAGGGCGGGGTGGAACCAAGGAGAAGGGCACACTGCAGGGGCAGACAGGAGGCAGGCAGAGAGGAGAGTCAGGAAGGGAGCGGGGCAGACAGGAGGTGAGCGTCTGGCCTACTCACTTCTGAAGAGGCCTCCTGAGGTGGACTGCCACAGAAGAGGCTTCTGAGGGCAATGCCTGCTGACTCCGTGTTGCCTGTGTTCCAAACCCGAGATGGGGGGCAAGTTGGATAGGGGTAAGGTAAGGTGCAGAAGGCAAGGGGAGAGAGGCTTTTCCAGCTCCACCTCGTACGCCTTATCGCCTCATTCATCTGTGGTGGCTCAGGCTTCGTCCGAGGTGGGGCAGAAAGGGCTCACCTGTGGTACCTTCCTGGAGGCTTGTGGTATGGCTAGACCCTCTCTTTAGGGCAGGTTTCAGGGGCTTGTGAGTCTGCCCGTGGGGTCCTGAGAAGGCTGTGCCCTCTGTGTTCACCTGCATGGACAGGGAGGGGCTGGGAGGCTGTGGTTCAGAACCTTCAAGATGACACTTCCGAAGGATGTGTGGTCACAGAGCACTTTTTTTCCTTACCTGGAAGCGGATGGACGTCTCAGAACTAGGGGGGCTCTCCTGATCTGACGGTGGAGACATCTGGGCTTGCCTTAGCTTTTGCATGTGCTGCCGCCGGCGTGCTGAGCTCAGCTGGGCCCCCAGTAATGCTACTACCTGTGAGCGTTCGATAGAGCCCAGCAGGATCATGGACTCTGGACAGAACAAGGGAAGAGGCTCAGGCGCGGGTTCTTCCCACACCTAAGCTGGGGCCCTGGAGGAAAACCCTGCTTGCCAAGTGTTGACCTATATAGAATACAGACACTGGTCCTGGGCTCCCTAACCCTTTCAGCACTGAGCCCCCAGGAGATGCTCATAACACCTGGGACCCCTCTGGGCCTCACCAGGGGACTCTACTAGAGCCAACATGCGGCCCTTCGTCCTGTGCAGTGCCAGCCGCAGGTCCCGGAAGGTGCAGTTGAGGGCTACATGGGGAACATCCCGTACCATGATGTCTTCTACCCGCACCCGGTATTGCCTGGGGATAGAGTCGGGCATTCAGTGTATGCTTCGCATGAAATGCTGGCCCAGAGTACCACCATCCCAGGGTCATGGGGAAGGCTGGAGAGCCACAAGGGGCAGTTAGTGTTTTCTACACTCCTTTTGGGTCAGTAGAGGGCAGCTACAGATCCCTCAGGGTGAGGGCATCTCTGACACAGAGCAAAATAGCTAGGATCTCAGCCTTACTAGTTTGAGACCTTGCTGCAGGTGGGGTTGAAGGGTCCTGGGAGGCCTACCCCTCACTCCCACCCTCTTTGCACTGGGCCCTTCATACTGGTGGCGGCCCCAGCCCAGCTCAGGCAGGTAGGGCAGCTTCTTGATGCGGATGATGCTGTCATAGAGGGAGGGCTGCAGGCTCTGGGCAACAGCATTAGCCAAGATGACGGCGATCATGACAGGCAGAATGTGGGCGATCTGGCCCGTGAGCTCGAAGACAATCACAGCCGTGGACACTGTGTGTGTCACTGCTCCTGCAAGTGCAGCTGCCCCTAGGAAGAGCCATGCTCAGTCTCCTCAGGGTGTTCAGTCCCCAGGAGACTTTCCCTTCCCAGGGGTGAGAATCGCTTAGAGTCCCTCAGAGTCCCCTATGGCCCTGCCAGCAGGGGGCACCAGAGCCTCAGAGTCTGGCTGGGCGAGGAGTCTCCCAATGCAGATGCAGATGCAGTCTTGGGGTACTGCTGGGGCTGCAGCATGTGCAGTCCCCTGGCTCTGATCCCTAACACCACATAGCAAACAGAACTGGGTGCTCACCAACCACGGCATAGCCTCCAGGTACAATCCGGTAGGTACTGCTATCCGTGTGAATCCCATCTGGGAACCAGGCGGCCATGCTTTCACCCACCAGCCGCCCAAATGCTGCTCCTTCAGGGAGGGTTTTAGGAAGAGAAAGAGGTAGTGGGGGAACACTAGGAAGAGAGAGGGTCAGAAGGTGGGGGAGGGGCCGGCGGGTCATTTAGTACATGGGGCAGTCCCATGGGAGTCAGGGTCTGGGCTAGAGTTGGGCCCAAACCCACTCCTGGGCAAAGGAGGGCTCTACAGGGAACAGCCAGAGGTATGAAGGGCATAGGCTGGAAGCAGGCAGCTGCAGACTCACCAATGACAAAGACAGGCATGAAGGCCCCACAGGGCACTGGGATGGTGGTGGCCAGGGCAGACATCCAGAACTGTAGGCAGGAGGGGTTCAAAACAGACCTCAGGGAAGCCCACCCTGCCCATCTACAGGTGCAGCCTTCTCAGCAGAATCCCCAGAGGTGAAGGGGAAAGAAAGGACACCAGAACCAGAAGGCTGGGGTTCACATCCTCTCAGCCAACCGTCTGCTTTGGCAGTTACTTCTCTGGGTGTTGAGTCACCATCTTTAAGACAGGGATAAGGGTACCTTTCTCACAATCTTCCGACTCCATGGTAAGTGCGTGGGAGAGCCCCTCATCTAGTGGCCTGGGTCAACAGTGGTGGTATAGCCATGGAAGGGGTCTCACCTTCATGAGAATGAAGATGACCAGAGTGAGGAAAACATTGGCACGTGGTGGGCTCCAGGCCTGTGAAGTGCTGGGTAGTTCTAGATCCTCTACCAGGCCCTGGCGGACCCATGTCCGGTTGTCAAATAGAGTGACGAGGGTCTCTTTCTGTGAGAGCTAGAGTGAACAGAACACTTTAGGATGGGGCACAGGATCTCAGGGAAGAGGCCCGTAGGAGTCCTGGGAACAAGGGGTCCCAGTCACGCTAGGGCTCTGGGCTTTGGAAAGGAGTGCATCTGGGTATGAGCGTGGGGGTCATATTTCTGCTAGGGGCTACCTGTCCAGCCATGAACTGTCCAAAGCCAGGGGGAAAGGTCAGAGTGGAGATGAGCAGAGTCACCAGTGCCGGGAAGAGCAGCCGTCTACAGACAGAGGTTTGACAGCATCAGACAAAAGTCACACACCTCCCATGGACCGATCACAGGCCAGGTGCCCTTACATACCTCAGGCCTAAGATCAGAGCAGGGCTTGTATATCAAGCCACAGCGCCTGAGAGTAAGTCCTTTTATTGTGTTTTATGCCGCAGCTTCAAGGGCGATGTTCTAAGAGCTGGGAGTAGAAGGGGCAGCAACAGCAAACACATCTCTAGTCCTTTCTAGGACAAGTCTGAGCTGTGACTGCCTCGATTCTCAAAAGACCCAGCTAAAGGACAAGAGACTTGAAGGCCTAACCAAGCCTCCTCCACTATCTGCCCTCAATGGTGACCTAAGTGAGGGTGAGGCAGGCGTGGCGCACACACCTGGGTGGCAGAGGAGGGTGACTCTGAGTTCAAGGCCAGGGAAGGCTTGGGAGAGGTTCTGTAGACAACAGCACAAGCCCTTCCCATTCTCAGTTCTCAGGCTCATAACGAAAAAAGTGTTCTGAGACAAAAAATGTCCAGCCACACTGGTCATGGAGTCATGAGGTACAAACACTGCTATCTGGACCAGGCCTGAAAACCTAAGAAAACCTTGGTCTTTTATCCCAAGTGCTCCTGCCACTGACAAAGGTTCAGAAGTAGCAGATCCCAGGGGGTTTCCACGTATACGCGTCATAGCATCAGCATGAAAACACCAGCTGACTTCCCAAGTGTACCTTTCACGTGAGAGCCCTAGAGTCATACTGTAGCCCTGGCTGGCTTAGACCATGCTACCCTCCTACCTCGGTCTCTGGAGCACTGGAATTACAGGTGTGTGGCGCTGACCTGGCTGAAAGCCTGATTTTGACAGGGCCTCTACTTCAGACCCTCAGTACCCCCCTCTCTCCCCGTGTAGCCCTTCCAGAACAGCCTGGAAAAGAGTCTATGGCCGACATACTTCCTCATGAGGAAGCGGTTGATGGTTTTTTGCTTCCGCATCACCTGGACAATCTTCCGGTTCAGGTAGACAAAGAGGGCTCCCCCGAAGCCACTAGCAATACTGGAGAAGAGAGAAGGACCAGGGTGGAGGGGAGGCCTTCTTATGGAGACCTTCTGTCCCACACCCTCCTGGAAGTTTCTTACCCGATGACAGCAAAGGCCGGGAGCTCCTGGAGGTCAAAGGGGAAGTCGAGTCGGAACCGAGTTTTGAAGAGAGCAGTGATGGTTTCTGAAAGGAAGTAGAGGAGTGGCAGGTAAACTTGTGTCGCGCTTGACTTGCCTCGGATGCCCTCACCGCCACCAACATCCCCACCTTCATCACGGTTCCAGACTGCCAAGACCCGAAAGATGAAGGCACTAAAGGTGGCCGCGAAGAAGCCCCGCCAGTAGTTCCTAACAGCGAAGAAGGTGGAGGTGACCTCAATGCTGAATAGGACCCCTGCAAGGGGGCAGAGGACATCGCCCTTAAGGCCAGAGTCTGGTCGGTGGACTTACTCCCAGGAGAAGAGGGGTCGAGGGGGGAGAGGCCAATGGTGGGGCTAGGCTCAGATTGGAGCCGTGCCTACCTCCGATAGGGGCTGCAAAGCAGCAGCCCACTCCTACTGCGCACGCGGCAGCCAGCATCTCTGTGTTCCGGGACTCATTCTGGCAAGGGTGGGGACGCAGTGTCAGTTTGGGCTCAGCAGCCCCACTCCCACCCCGTTCCCCAGATCTTAGGGTTCTCCTCTTACCTCATAGATACCCCCAAAGAGGGAGAGGAACTTGCTGAGCAGGGCAGCACACATGCTGGCAATGTGCACAAAGGGTCCCTGGAGGTAGGGGTTGGTGGTGAGTAGGGGTGGGGCCTTCTGGACCTCGGCCTGGCCTTTTTGTCGGCTGGGAGGGGCGCCTTCATTCCCCAACCTGCAGTTACCTCTTTGCCAAGGGGCATCCCACTGCCCAGGGCACAGGTGAGCCCAATGACCTTAGCTACAAAGGTCTTGAGGGTGAGGTATTCCTTTAGCACCACTCCCCGAAGGATGGTTTTCATCTCAGGGATGCCAGACCCTGCAGAGGCAAAGATCCACAGATCCATGGAAGTTGTCTGAGAGACCCCATTCAGGAAGCTTGAGCTCCACCCCCACCCCCCTGAGCCCCTCCTATCCTACCGACAGCCTGCGGGGCCAGGATCTGGGTGAATCCAGCAGAGAAAGTGATGAGGACGACAGGGTAGGTGACCCAAGCCAGGTACTGGAGTAAGATGTTGGTGTTTAAGCCCCGGGACATCCACTGCTGAGCTGTGGGCACAGGACATGCTTGCTGGCCTTCCAGTGCACATATCCACACCTTGCCTGCCACTGAGACATACTGATAGGACAAGTACACAGAGCTGGGGCCCAGAGGGATGGGAAGGCCCTAGAAGGCATTTGCTGGGACAAAGCCCATCATAGATAAGACAGTTGGAGGGCAGGCCAGAAGGTGTGGCCTCTGCAAGTGGCAGTAACTATGCCTGGAGATGGGCAGTCAGCCTGGCCAGAGAAAGTGGCCAGGAGCCAAGTTACTTAAACAACTGTGGCATGGAGGAAACAGGGTGGCCCTTCCCAGCCTTTGCCCTCACCCTGTAGACAGACAGCGATGGCATAGTCCATGGCCCAACTGACCAATGCCATGAGGAGCCCCAACAGGACCAGGAAGATCCAGTCTTCACCAACCCGGGACACTAGGAACTTGTGGCAGCGTACAGAACAAACTGGAAGGAAGAGTCACAGAGAAGCTGGTACCAAAGTGCTCCTAATCCTGTCTCCCCATCCCCCATAGGCAGCTCTAATGGTCTCTGCCTCCCCCAACACAGAACAGCCAGGTCCCTGCCCCATCCAGATCTCACTGCGGCATCTGGCACACCGGCTCTGTCCATATTCCAGAAGCTCTGGGGGAGTCCGGGCAGAAGGGGACCCTTTCCAGGGCTCAGGCCCTCCCAGACGAATCCGAGCAGCTTCCTCTTTGGCAAAGGCCCCAAGTTCCTGAGTGTATCGGCCATACATCTGGAGCAATGGACAAAATGTGGCATTACCATGTGTGGCTGTGGTGGGGAATCCAGGGAGGGTTTTTGGGTTTTGAACCCCCCTTTGCTTAGCTCCCACACTATATACCCCATCTTGAAGCCAGTTTTGACTCAGGCTCAGTGTGGGAACAATGCACACTGTAGACTGCGGGGGCTGTCCCGGCCAGAGTGATGGGGACAGACAAGGTACAGGGACACAACTCTGGGGGTGGCAGAATAATCAGTCCTCTTCTAGCGAGCCAAGGGTGAGGGCACTGGGGAGGAGAGGGAAGGGTCCAGAGGAAGGCGCGGTCTGAAAGTGGGAGGCGGGAAGGTCAGAGAATAAGGGGTGGTCAAGGGCGCAGGAGCAACAGTAAGAGTTGGTGGAGCTGAGTGCAGCTGAGCTGGGCCTAGGAGGTCCCAGCCCCAATCCTTATCACATTCCTGCTGGGCCTTTGGCCTGTGACCAACTCAGCAGCACCCTTCCCACCCACCCTAATCCCCTTGTCCTCATTCTCCACTCCCGAACCCCCACGATCCCGTCAGCCCGCTGAAAGTGGAAAGCCTCTTTGGGTGGGTAGGGCAGTGCTGGGTGGTTTCAGTCCTGCTCTGGAGCTGCACTTGGGGCCAGTGACAGGTCCCGAGGACGGCGGAGCCTGGAGATGGCAAAGCTGTGACTGTGGACACCAGGCTGATGGGAAGGGAGAGAGTTATGGCTGGACCTGCCAAGCCGGGCGTGTGTTGGGGGGTGGGGAGGGGTAGATTCTGGCTGCCACCCGCGGAGCTTCAGGACACAAAGGGCTCCTGTTGGGGTTGTGTGTGTGTGTGTGGGGGGGATAGACACAGAGAGGGTGAGACATAGAGGAAAGGGAGAGGCAGAGGGGAGAGGAACGACATAGGAAAGAGGGAGAAAGTGTGGAGAGCAGGGAGGAGGAAGACTGGAGTCTAGAAACAGCAGGTGGGAGGAGGTGAGGGCGAGACAAAAGGGTAGGAGGGGAAGTGGGAGAGGCCAGAGCAGGGAGAGCTTGACCCTGAGAACTCCTTTCTCAGACACAGGGAGCTGGAGTGGCGGCTGGTGCTGCAAGAGATACCATTTCAGAGGTTAGGTGCTCGGCTTCCATGGCCAAGTGCCCCTCTCCTTGACCTGTGGATGGCAAGGATAAGAGCCATCGAAAACAAAAGGGCTTGCCTCCACTAGTGTCACCTAGGCATAGTGACACCTCTCCCAGTTAGCCAGTTTCCTACAGTCTGGTAATTGGCCACCTCCCTGACTCAGTTACAGTCCAGGCTCTCTCAAGGAGGTTCCTCCCTGCCACCCTTCTGGGCAAATTCCAGCCTAAGCTGATAAAAAGGAGCCATAGGGCCAGCTTCTTTCTGTAGGGCTTGGGCCCCCCACCCTAGTGACACGAGGCTGAATGGCTTCTCAATAGTGGTGGCCATGAGTCATCTCCAAGCTTGGGACCCCTGTTTCTTAAGAGGTCAAGGGACACTTCATGGGCGTGGATGTTGGTGGTGGGGCACCTGCCTAGATCCAGTCTCACACCCATTCCTGTCCCCAGGGTGACAAGTCACCTAAGCCACCTTTCCCAAAAGTTCGACTGAAGGGTTCTCGTCAATGCTGGACTTTGAGTTGTTAAAGGCAAGGGGGCAGGTTTGGATTTGCTCACCTCCCTACAGTCTTCACGCCCAGCTTAGTGCCATGCCATAGTAGGAGCACTGGGAGGGTGGTCAATGTGGACAGGCATGTGGAGAAAGTTCGGAGGTACGGATGGTACCCAGAAAGGGGGCTGACGTTCTGTAACTTGGGCTCCAGTGGTTAAGTGGAAAAAACAAAAGCGTGTAAGGGAGTAAGGGGAAGGGCACCTGGGCCAAGCACCTGGTGTCATTGTCCTCTGCAGGCCACCAGCCTCAGCCAGAAACAAGCAAGCGGCTTTCCAACACACCCCGAGCGTGAACCTACAGCCTGTCGGATCCCGAACCTCAGTTTCCACAGCTGAGGAAGGCTGAGGCCGGGCTAGGGTAGGCCGCCTGTCCTCACACTTCCTAGGGCAACCTGCAGCCGTGGTGCCATAGCGCACCCCTTAGGTTTCACTTACCAGGGTCTGCTCATACTGCAGCGCCCGAGGCTCCATCCCTTCCTCCGTCGCCGCCGCCGCTCCCGCCGCGGCCCCCGAGGCCGCCATCTCGGCGCACTGTCCTCCTGCCTCGCTTGGCTTCTCGGGCTCTGGCCTTGACTCAGCTCCCGGCCCGCTGAGCCCGCACCCGTCCCGTCCCCTCAGCCCCGGCGGCCGAGTGCAGAGTGCGACGGGTCCCCGGGCGCGCGCCGCAGGCTCAGCCTCCGCTAGCGTCTCCTCCTAGGCGGGCGGGCCGAGGGCGGTGCCCTGCTTGCTGCTCCGCCCTGGCCCATCTGCAAGGGGAGTCCGGGTCCGGCTGGGGTCTGCATCGGAGCCGCCTCCTGGTCTCCGGAGAAGCGGCAGGGGGCGCTTGCAACGCGATCTCGACCCCCCCTCAGTCGGTAGGCCGGGGTTTGACCCGGTCCCGAGAGGGTGCGGGGCCGTAGGGGGCGGGTCCGCTGGCACGTGGAGGGGACGGGCTCTTGGGCGGCTGAGGCGCTGTGTGGGAGGGGCTGGGATGTAGTGATTCTCGGGCTGGGGAAGGGGGCTGCAGAAAAGGATAATTCGAGCTCTCCCGGCCAGACCCTACTGGGGCTGCTTCGCGCTTGCAGGCGGCTCAGAAGGATCTGGGAGGATCCCCGAGAGCCTGCTCCCTTATCGCTCCCCTTTCTCCTTTCTCCTTCTTTCCCTCGGGTTCCCCCGGGAAGGTGCACCTGGAACTGCTAGGCCTGGAGAGAGGGGCGGAGGTGGAGGTGGGAGGGGACGGGAAGGGGTGAGGCCCGAGGGAAGGGAGCTATTGGCGCGGGGGAGGCCGTTCCTGGGAGGCGGGGGGGGGGGAGCAGAGGTCGCTCCTCCCAGGCATCGCTTAAAGGGGGAACTTGAGTAGCTACGGACGCCTCGAGGAAGCGGCTTACTGGGGCTCCGCGTTGTCTTGAGGGTTCTTGGAGGGATAAGAACAGTGTGGCGTGGGCACAAAGAGGATGGGCAGTGTTAGGTTGGTGCCACTGGAGAGGACCGTGCCCAGAAGTCTGTGTAGTAAGAGCAGTACCAGGATGAAGACTCATTCAGGAAACAAAGAGGTGCTCCAGGAGAGGGTACGATGCCCACGACGGGGACCGCAATGCAAGGAGGGAGCACCTAGAAAGAGGGCACCGAGGCTGTCGCCGCCTCCCAGTGAAAGGCCAGTGCCGGGTGAAGGCGCGCTAGATCAGTGTCCAGAAGAGGGTAGTATAGTGGGGTGACAGGCAGTACCAAGTTCAATTGGCAGCGTCCTAGGGGATCAGAGTGTGAAGTTAGTGCCAAGCAGGGCCAAGGGAAGACGCGAGTGCTGAGAAGGTGAATCCCCAGGGGAGGGCACAATGCGGGCTTTCCTTTCCCTGAGAGTGACATCATGGCAAATTCCCAAACCGGACGGACCCGACTCGGGTGACGTCTAGCTGGTCCGAGCCAGCTCGGACCAGCGTGGGGGACTTTGGTGGCAGTCCGAGGGGCTGGGTACTACGTCCCGCTGGGCGGGCGCTCTGCGGGCGGGGCTCTGTTCCACCCGCTTGCTGCACGGACTGTGCCCTCGGCCGGATCGCGGATCGCAGGGCAGGGCTCGGCCCGGGCTGGGCCAAGGATCAAGGTTCCTGGCTGGGTTAGGCCCCCAGCTTTTGCAAGCTTCGGGATCCAGCATCTAAAGAGGGCGCCGTAGAGCCGGTCGCGGCGCGGTACCCGCCGGGGGTGGGACCTAGTTTGTCCCCGCCTTGGGCGGAGTCACCGGGCTTTGAGACTCGCCCATCAGGCCCGAGCAGCTCCGAGGTGGCCTTTCCAGGCGGAAGTTCAGGAGCCCTGAGGGGGAGGCAGCGGAAGTGGCCGCGGTCCTGCAGCCTGTGCGCATGCGCCCCCTGCCCGGCGGCCGCTTTTAGGGCGGTACTCTGCCGTGTCTTCTTTTCCCCGCGTGAGGGGGTGCGCGAATTCCCAGTCGTGGCCGCGCGCTCCGCACCTCTGCAGCTCTCGTGCCCCTTACGATGGCGGGCATCCTGTTCGAGGATATTTTTGATGTGAAAGACATTGACCCAGAAGGCAAGAAGTTTGACCGAGGTAAGGTGTGTAGGGGAGGTCTATGGGAAGAGGCCAACATGCCCACCCAAGTGGTTC
This sequence comes from Microtus ochrogaster, assembly GCF_000317375.1. Classification (NCBI taxonomy): domain Eukaryota; kingdom Metazoa; phylum Chordata; class Mammalia; order Rodentia; family Cricetidae; genus Microtus; species Microtus ochrogaster. The sequence continues at coordinate 1,906,618 of NW_004949141.1, forward strand.
GCCCCGCTCTCGGTACCTCCCTCAGGAAACAGTTGTTTGTTTGTTTTCATAATGAGGAACTTGAGACAGCTTTTCCTATTGTATTTGCGGTGTCTGGAGCCTGGGTGGCCCTTAGCTTTGGTGCTGGTAAACCCTTGGGCACCTCTCTAATCCCTGTTCAGCGTTGTGCTTTACCGTGCGCCTCTCTCGCACACTTCACTTTATGCTAGTAAGAGGTGGATGGGGCCTTACCTGTTTTGTTACTTAAGGCCATGCAGCGAGTTACCTGCCCGCCCTCCTAATCTATAGTTTTATATTGCCTCAAGAATTGTCAGCTCTTGGCCAAGTCCTCTTTGAATTTCATTCAGCTGTCTGCTTGGTGTATTTATTTTCCTAGTGATCCGGAAGTTGTTTCTTCTCGTGTCACTTTGCCAGGAGACAATTTTTTGTTTTTCGTGACACAGTCTCTCTGTGTAGGACATACTGGAGCTTGCTTTGTCGACCAGGCTGGCCTTGAACTCACAGAGATCCGCCTGCCTCTGCCTCCTAAATGCTGGGATTAAAGGCGTGCGCCACCACGCCCGGCATCATCATCATTATTACTTTATTTATTTTAATTATTTTATTTATAATTTTATTTTTTTAAAGACAGGAGTCAGTTCTCAATACATTCTGCCCATTCCCCCAGCAGAGTGCCTGTCAGGAAGAAGGAATCTCTGTATAAGTGACTATCTTGTTCAGAGTTAAGTTTAGTCTGAATCATCCAGGCAGGCTTAGAGCCTAGAGACTGGTTGCTGCTAGAGAAATCTTACTTCTTTCTTAGGATCCTGTCAGCTGCTGAGCTTTTGGCTTTCTTCCTTCTCGTGAATCTGATTTGGATTGCACTTGTGCGTCTGGGACGAAGAGCAAGGCTCGTGGGTGTTTCATTCTCTTGCATTCGACCCACAAGCCAGTGTCTGTAATCATGTCTGTCCCTCTTCCCCAGTGTCTCGGCTGCACTGTGAGAGTGAGTCTTTCAAGATGGACCTCATCTTAGATGTAAACATTCAGATTTACCCCGTGGACTTGGGTAAGTATCAGACACGGGCACCTGTAAGAGCTTTGCAGTCTTTGGGTTCCACATCGTTGCTCTGATAGTGATGCCCTTTTCAGGTGACAAGTTCCGGTTGGTCATAGCTAGTACTTTGTATGAAGATGGTACTTTGGATGATGGCGAGTACAACCCCACGGATGACAGGCCTTCCAGGTGAGGGAAGGAAAGGAGGGACTCATTCGATAAGTACTATATTATATATATTATAAAGGGCTTTGTTTAATTCTAGGAAAAGACATTGTTGCACTTAGAATTCAGACAACCAGAACTGGGTGTGGTAGTTTGGGCCTGTAGTTCCAGGGCTCGGGGAGATGAGGCAGGAGAATCAGGAGTTCAAGAGTGTCTTTGGCAGCCGGGTGGTGATGGCATACACCTTTAATCCCAGCACTCAGGAGGCAGAGGCAGGCGGATCTTTGTGAGTTCAAGACCAGCCTAGTCTACAAGAGCTAGTTCCAGGACAGGCTCCTAAGCTACAGAGAAACCTTGTCTTGAAA
>NW_004949141.1:1908283-1928309 GCF_000317375.1 Microtus ochrogaster
AAAAAAATATCTTTGGCTTCACACCAAGTCTGAGGCTAACCTGGGCTCCCAAAGACCATGTCTCTAAAAAATATGAAAAAAGTTGAAACAATCAGCTTTATTACTTACCGAGAGCAGTGTGTGTAAGCTGGGAGCTGCAGCTATTTATTTGAGATGGGGTCTCACTCTGTAGTCCTGGTTGGCCTACACTATGTAGACCAAGGTGGCCTCGAACTCACAGATGCTGTCTACCTCCTTTGCCTTCTGTGTTGGAATTAAAGGTGTGTGCTACCCTGCAGGTGTAGGTTTTTTTTTTTTTGAGACGGGTTTTGGAGCCTGTCTGGCACTAGCTCTTGTAGACCAGGCTGGCCTTGAACTCACAGAGATCCGCCTGCTGGGATTAAAGGTGTGTAGGTATGTGCCACCACACCGATTTAAGGTATAGCTTTTTTAAAGCCAAGAAAATAATTACATAGTATCCTAGATTTTGGGAGGGAGCTTAGTGTGATAGACTGCTGTAGCTGGCCTGGTGATGCACACACTTAATCCAGGAGGGAAAGGCAGGAAACTCTGTGAGTTTGAGGCCAGCCTGGTCTACAGAGTCATTTAGGACAGCAATGGCTATAGACTGAATTTTCATTTCTCAGCTCCGCTGCGTTCAGCCTTTCTTTCCTCATTGATAAAATACAGACGGTCTTGTCTCACTCACTGAACTGATGTGAGAGCCAAATACGGTTGTGCTTCTATGGCATTTCTTGATATCAGTTTCCATTTTAATTATTTTTATCTTTTTAGTTTTTTTGAGACAGGGTTTCTCTGTGTAGCCCTTACTGTCTCTGGAACTCGCGCTGTAGACCAGGCTGGCCTCGAATTCAAGAGCTCCTCACCTGCCTCTGCCTCCTGAGTGCTCAGATTAAAGGCCTGTGCCACCACTGCCTGGCTCAGTTTCCATTTTTTAAGGTCTCTCACGCTACTGATTGCTACGAAGAATAACTTGGCCTCTTGTTTGTAGGGCTGACCAGTTTGAGTATGTAATGTATGGGAAAGTGTACAGGATTGAGGGGGACGAGACCTCAACCGAAGCAGCGACACGTCTGTAAGTAACCTTGTCTGGAAAAGTCCCTCCCCGTCCCTGTTCTGAAACTGCCGTGTTTCTACATCCGCACTGGGCCCATGTTTTTCTAGTACCCCAAATAGGTGGAAGAATTCGTCTTGGGAATGATTTCCATACTGAATGTTGGTTACTTAACCACCGTTATCAAGATTTCAGGGCCCTGTAGTTCACAGGAGAGTTTGGCGATCTTGGTTTGTGAGGGACAACAGAGGACATCTTCCTAGCTTTTCGTGACTAGGCAGTATTTCATGACTGACTGGGTCTTTGTGGTTTTATTTTTGCTTGTGTATGTGTTGCTACTCTGTAACTCAATCTTTGGTTCTTGGTTTCCCTGCCTATTTTTTTTTCCTTTTCTTTAAAAGTCTGCTAAAACAATACGGTTGTCAGAAACTTGAAGCAGGGAGGTAATGTGAAAAAGAACCAGAGTTGCCCAGGAGAACTTTTTAATACAGTTTGACTGGCTGGTGTGGTGGCACTATTTAATCCCAGCACACGGGAGGAAGAGGCAGGTGGATTTGTGAGATCGAGGTTAGACTGGTCTACAGATCAGAACAGCCAGGGCTACGTAAGTGAGACCCTGTTTTGAGAAAACAAAAACAAACAAAAAGAGTTTGAGTAGTCTAGCTTTTTTTTTTCTTTGTTTATTCTTCTCTTTAAGATCTTTTACAGTGTTTTCTTCTTTTGTTTAGCATAGTTCCCCTTGTTGATCAAAAACTCTCCCTCAATTTTTTTTAATTTTTATTTATTTGTTTATTTGTTTATTTTGAGGCAGGTTCTATGTAGCCTGGGTTGTCCTGGAACTCAATATGTAGACCCGGACTGGTGTTGAATTCAGGGGACCTACTTGACTGTCTCCTGCTGCTGGGATTAAAGATATGTGCCACCCACCTGATTCCTTAGCATTTTCAAAAGAAGTATGTGTTTATTTGTGTGTGCACGTGTGCACATCTGTATGTGTACCATGTGCAGGCATGAGACCACCAAGATCAGAAGGGGACCTTGGGCACCTTGGAAATGGAGTTAGAGGTGGTTGTAAGATGCCCCATGGGTGCTGGGGGAGTGAATCCAGGTCTTCTGCATTCTTCCAGAACAGTAAGTGATCTTAAAGGCTGAGCCATCTCTCTCCAGCCCCTGCCTCCACAGTCCAGTAGCTGTATGGCACTGCAGTGAGTGGTGACACCTTCATTTGTGTGAATGACTACTCCCGTTCTGGGTACAGCAGTGTTTAGTCCACTGGGGTGAACATCACACAGCACTGCTTTGTGTCTGCATTCAGTCTGTCCTACCCTGTGGTTCCTAATGACGAGTACTAGGGGAAGGGGAGTGCCTTAAAACAGACGGAGGGAGAGCTGCTGGCAAACAGCCGGTCCGGAGCGCAGACTCAGGGTCAGGGCCTTCTGTTTCAGCTCTGCGTATGTGTCCTATGGGGGCCTGCTCATGAGACTTCAGGGTGATGCCAACAACCTACATGGATTTGAGGTGGATTCCAGAGTGTATCTGCTGATGAAGAAGCTGGCGTTCTGAACCTCGTGGGAAACCAGCCTTACTGCTTCATCGCTCAAGCTGTGGATGTTGTTCAACCCTGAGTAGAAGCTGGCCTCAACCCTGAGTAGAAGCTGGCCGTGTTTGCCTTCTAAAGGGACTGGGCTCTGTCCGCTGTGGGTGCGTCTTCAGTCTGTCTGGATTCGGTGGAAAACTTCACTTGTCTGTGAAAGGCCAAGGGGGAGAGCTTAGCTTGAATCTCAAGTTGTGTCTGTGTGTTTGTTTTTTTTTTTTTTATTAAAGTTTACTTTTTCAGACTCTTTTCTGAATTGGGGGTGGGGGCATCCAGGGTTTTGCTTTTGCCATGTACCCCACACTGGGCTTGAACTTGATCCTCCTGCCACTGCCTTCTGAGTTTCTTCGATTTTACCAAACCTGGTTTATGCAATGCTGGGTCTCAAATCCATAGCCCTTCTGTGTGCTACAAAGGAATCTAAATGACTCTCTCTCTCTCTCTCTCTCTCTCTACCATCTGGGGACTGAATTGAGGTTTTTGAGGTTTTTTTTCTAACCCCCAGTTGTCTCTTGATGTCCTGGGTTTGTCACAGGAGCTGGTTACCCTGCTGGGATGCCTGGAGTGTTTCCTTCCCCATCTTTTTCTTTAGTCTTTACAAGAGGTGTTAGAAACAGTGTTTAGAGAAATGGGTTGAAAATGAGTGGCCTCAGCAGGGAAGAGCAAAGAGGTTTGGTTTTTTTCTTTTTTTTAAACTTTCCACAGTAGGGTGTGTGTGATACATTGGGGGTTGGGATGAACTCTAATAGAATCTTTTAATCATCCCATGGACTCAGGCTTTTGAGGTGTTGGATTAGATTACAGTGGGAGGCCCTCATCAGAAATAGTGGTAGAATGTCAAAGCAGGCTGTCCCAGCAAGGAAAAGGGAGACTTAAGTAGAAATGTGTTTTGCTTAGAAGCTTTTAAAAAGATGTTTCAAACATTTGTTTTACTTGTATGTGTGTGAGGGAGAAGATAGCCTTGAGGAGTCCCTATTCCCTGCCATGTGGGTCCCAGAGATTGCGCTCATGGACAGACTTGATGGCCACCTTCAGCTGCTCAGCCATCTTGCCAGCATCTCTTAGTTGTGTGTGTGTTAGGGAAGAAGTGATGGGCTCAGCTGCACAGAATGATTTGGTTTAGACGCTGCTTTGGTTCTGATGGTCCAAGGCTTACTAGGCAAGTGTCACATCGCTGAGCTGGATCTTCAGGCAGGGGTAAAACAGTTTTTTAAAGGTGGAACCTGAAGTCCCAGCTGATCTGAGACTTGCTGTATAATCAGGAAAGACCTTGGACTTGTGACGCTCCTGCCTCACTCAACCTTACAGGCGTGCACCGACACACCTTGTTTCAGGGTTGTCCTAAGAGGGCAGATTTCAGATTGGTTTACATTGTAGAAACCAGTTTCTCATGCCTGGAACGTCAGCTATGTTGGTTCAGCGTTCTCACTTGTCTTCTGACGCTGAGAACCCTCAGTTTTGGTCTCTGGTGTATCTTGTTCTGGGTGCTGGTTCTGTGTTTTATTGTGTTGAGAATTGAACCCAGGACTTTGTGCTGGCAAGAGCCCTATCACTGAGCTATGTCCCTGCCATGGAAATTTTTTTTTTTTTTTTTTAATTTTCGAGACAGGGTTTCTCTGTAGCTTTGGAGCCTGTCCTGGAACTAGCTCTTGTAGACCAGGCTGGTCTCGAACTCACAAAGATCCTCCTGCCTCTGCCTCCCGAATGCTGGGATTAAAGGCGTGCGCCACCACTGCCCGGCAGAAAATTAATTTTTAAGACAGTCTTTTGTAGTCTGTGTTGTACTCAGAGTCCTTGTATAGCCGAAGGTGGCCTTAAACTCCTGATCCTCCTGTATCTACATTCAAAGTATTGAGTTTACAGACATGTACCATCGCATCCATGTCTTTTTGCCTTTTAACTTTGGTTATTTGTGTGTGATGTACATGTGCAAGTGTGGGCATCAGCATGTAATGGCATGTATGAGGTTGGAAGACAACTTTGGGAGTTGGGTCTTTTGTTTTCCATGGGTTCCAGGCATTAGACTCATGTCAGGCCTGCATGTTAAGCCCTTTTACCTACTGCGCCATCTCACCCACCCTAAATTTATTTATTTTGTTTTTTTTGAGACAGGGTTTCTCTGTAGCTTTGAAGCTTGTCCTCCTAAATTTATTTTTAAGTGTTAAGTTTAACCTCCTTTAGTGTTACAACAAATTACAAATTATACTTACCATAGAATTTGTCGGTAAACTACTCTTGCCTAGAAACTGACACTCTGAGATTTTGCCAACATTCTTTAGCTTTGTGCATTTGTTTTCTTCTGCCCCAGGTTCTGCCCACAGGGACACCTGGAGATGACTGAATTTTCATCCCCACCACAAGCTCTGGTCTTCCCAGAGCTTCTTAAGAATGTATTTACAGCTGGGTGGTGGTGGCACCCGCCTTTAATCCCAGTACTCTAGAGGCAGAGGCAGATGGATCTCTGAATTTGAGGCCAGCCTGGTCTACAAAGTGAGTTCCAGGATAGCCAGAGCTACACAATGAAATCTTGTTTTGAAAAAAAGAAACCATAAGAGCAGACAACATCTCTATTACATAGACTGACTGGAAGGCATCAGACGCCACCATACTGGGTAGGGCTGCGACTCAGGCTGGGTATCCTTTTTCTGTGTGAAGGCTGTGTGACCATTGGGAAGCCCTTCTGGTCTTGGTGTCTTCATGTGTAGAACAGATGGCTAATATCTACCATACAGAGTTGTGGGGGGGGGAGATTCTGGGGCGCCTATTGCCTCTGTGAAGAACACTGTTCTCTTGCTTTTGAGGTGGCAGTGTTTGGAATTCTGAGATCCTGGCTTCTCCGCCTTCACGGCAGCCTCCTCCTGTACTCTGGGACAGGAGTGAGGAAGACACTCCCTCCCCCCAGCCTTCTCACAGGCTCTTGGGTAGCAGGTAAACCCCGGCAATACAGTTTTGTTTTTGTGTAATGTAAACTTCTAGCACCAACAAAACACTTAACTTGCAAAACCCCCAGAAGTTTGCCTTCATTTTGGGGATTCCCAGTGGAGTTCGAGGTGGTCACACAAGGCTGCTTTTTAGATATGCATTTGTGGGAAGTAGAAAGAGCCTTAGCTGCTCTGCTTATCCTGCTGTGTGAGCTGTGGAACCTTGCTCTTGCCACTTCCTGCACTTCCGCCTGACCTCCACAGGAGGGAAGCAGGAGCCCAGGCCTGGCTAAGCTCCTGCTGAGCTGCTGCTGCACTTAGCTGTTTGCTCAGCTGCCACGTCCAGGTCTAGTCTTTACTGAACCATTTGCACAGCCTTACCTGGGGAATGGGGTTCCCCAGGCTTCCTGTTAGCTTTCCTGGGAGGCAGGGTCCAGGAGATCTGTTGCCCCGGAGAAGAGCATTAACGTTCCCTTGATTTTTAGTTGGTTCTTGGATGCTCTCATTTATTCTCCTACAGGCTCAGTTTTGTCTCTAAATAGGGGTGTCTGTCTAAGAGGTAACTTGTTATTCCTTTATCAAGAGGACCAGTCTCACTGAGACAGAGAACTGAATGAGGGCACTGGGGTGGGAGTAAAGGAAATGACCTTTTTGTTTTCTGATACAATGTTAATATCTACCTCTAAGGCTTGGCCTGTCTGGGCCTTTGTAGAAAACACATAGAGAGAATTAGTGATTTTCAAATTTATACAGAAAATAGACCAAAGATAACTAGCTGCTCTGAATATTGTTGATAGGTTAAAAAAATAGTTCCTGAAATTTTATGATCGCCTGTCCCGTGAAGCCCTTTCCCAGGGCTTTGGGTTTCAGGGAAAGCTAGTGCAGCTGCAGCTGCCTCTCCTGGGGAAGGCTTGTGTCTGAGAGACACTGCAGGTACTGGCTGCGCCTGTGTCCCTTACGCTTCCTGAGGCAAATTCTGGGAGTGGGGGGACGCTGCAACTGGACGTGGGCTGGCAGAGGTAGGCACAGTGGTGGAGGGATCAGGAAGCAGGGGGTGGAACTGGGGTGGAGACCTATGGGTGGGCAAGGTGGGTGAAGGAGAGAAGAGTGTGTGTCCATCAGGAGCATGGGTAGGAGAAGGGGGATATCCACTTTGGAGGTTGTTAAAAGCTCCTGGCAGAACTGAGGTGTCCAGGGTCTGAAGTGAGGCTGCGCCAAAGAGCCCATGAGTTCCATTCCCAAGTTCGTGTGTCTTGTTCAGGTGTCCAGGGATTTGGTCTGGGAACCAGGAGGTTTGATTCAGCTGGCCAGGGATGACCTTGGTCGCAAGTCCTTGAACCCTGTTCAGAAGCCCAGGGCCAGGAGTTCCGGCAACAACACTGAAGTTCGACTCTAGCCATCCAGAAGTCCTGTTTGGGAGCTTGTGTAGTGTGAGGAGTTGGGAGGTCCTGCTTGGGACAGCCGTGTTGGGCAGGGCCCGCCTGACGCAGAGGGTGGGACCTTCTACTAGCAGCAGGAAGCGTACCTTTCCTCTCAGCAGTTGGTGCAAGCTCAGGAAGATGGCCTTGGGATCCTTGTGAGCTGTGGTCCTGCCCTGTGGGGGAAGCTGAGGGCAGAGGATGGGCCTGAGGCCAGAGAGTAGGCCCATGTACCAGGCCTCTCTTGACTAAGGAGGAAAAGGTCATTGCCAGCAGCCAGGTGTTATGTTTGGGAGGCAGCACTCCTTATAGGCCAGCCTTTTTTACACTGAAGGTACCCAGAATCGCTTGTCTCCCCCAAGTCTTTAGAGGGACTAGTAACGGTGGTTTTTAGAGGTCTCTTGCCCACGAACTTACCTGGGTCCCTAGGAGGCCCTGCAGGGCCCCCAAGAGGAGGCGAACCTGCCCGGAAAGCTGTCCCAGGAGGGAGGAGAGGCAGGAGGGTTCCAGCTGTCCTCGTGCTGCCATCACCCCCTCCAGGAGAAGGGTAGCTGCTCCTAGAATGTCCTGAGCCTTGGTCTGTGCCTGGGAAACAGGAGAAGTGGTCTGTTTCAGAAACGTGCTAATAATGGGTGGGGAGCCCATGGAGTAGCCAGCGGGATGAATCATAGGAGCTGGGAATTGGACAGGATGAGGGTCCCACCCATCACAGGAATTCCTTCGCAGTCTCCTAACAACTGGCCATTGGCCTCTGCTTCAGTAACTCCGGTATCCATCAACCTAGCCTGGCAATTCCTGGCAACCACATGGTGGCTCACAACCATCTGTAATGAGGTCTGGTGCCCTCTTCTGGCCTGCAGACATGCACACAGACAGAATATTGTATACTAAATAAATAAATAAATGTTAAAAAAAATTAGATTGAAAGCCTGTTGGTGGTGGGGCCTTTAATCCCAGCACTTGGGAGGTGGAGGCAGGCTGATCTCTGTGAGTTCAAGGCCAGCCTGGTCTACAAGAGTTAGTTCTAGGAGGGCTGGAAAGATGGCTCAGAGGTTAAGAGCATTGCCTGTTCTTCCAAAGGTCCTGAGTTCAATTCCCAGCAACCACATGGTGGCTCACAACCATCTGTAATGGGGTCTGGTGCCCTCTTCTGGCCTTCAGGCATACACACAGAATACATAACAACAACAACAACAACAAAAAAAGTTAGTTCCAGGACAGGCTCCAAAGCTACAGAGAAACTTTGTCTCAAAAGCAAAACAAAACAACAAAAAGATTGAAGCCAGGCACTAGTGGTACATGTCTTTAATCCCAGCACTCGGGAGGCAGAGATAGGCAGATCTCTGTGAGTTAGAGGCTAGCCTGGTCTACAGAGCGAGTTCCAGGACAGGCTCCAAAGCCACAGAGAAACCTTGTCTTGAAAAACAAAATGATCATCATATTGAACAATAAGAATCGGTCAAAGGTTAGAGAAGATCTGTTTGTCACTGTTTCCTGAGTGCTGAGATTAAAGGCATGAGCCACCAACCAAGCCTCTTTGATATATTGGTCAGAAATTTGTCTTTAATCCCAGCACTTGGGAGGCAGAGGCAGGCGGATCTCTGTGAGTTCGAGACCAGCCTGGTCTACAGAGCTAGTTCCAGGATAGGCTCCAAAGCCACAGAGAAACCCTGTCTCGAAAAACCAAAAAAAAAGAAATTTGTCCTCATTTCCTCAAGATCTCGTCACTTGTGACTGTAAATTGGGTTAAGGTGCCCAAGTTGAAGGTGAGACTTTTCGGGAACTCAAGAATTTTAGGAGGCTAGAGAGAGAGGGATCAGTAGTTAAGAGCACTTGCTGCTTCCAGATGACCCAGGTTCAATTCCTAGCATGCAGGCAAAACACCTATATAGATTAAAAACAAAAAATACTGTGGGGAATAGTAGGGATCTGATGAGATTTCTCTCCCATCCCACCTTTTTGTCTTTTTTTTTTGAGATGGGAGCCTCAGTCTGTAGCCCAGGCTGGCCTGGACTCAGTGGTACCTCCGAGGCTGGCCTTAGGCTGAGGGAAGTGGTCAAAGATGCTCTTACCGTCTGGGCTTTCCATTCTCCCAGGCTGAAGTCCACAGCAGGCAGCAGGACAGGTGTAGACAGAGGGTTGATGTCAGGGCACTGACTCTGTGAAGAAAGATGGGTAAGGAGGAAAGAAGCTGAAACAGCAGGATGGTGGCCCGTGACGGAGGTGCTCTCCCTTGGTACCATTCCCATACTAGAGCCTTTAAGGGACTCTACTGCAAATCACAGCCCTTGCCAGGGAGGGACCAGGACATTGTGGCCTTGCCAAAGACAGTACTGGAGTGAGAGGATGTGAAAGAGTGAGTACCTTATCAGTGAGGTGGAGAGGAGGCCTAGTGCTTGGGATGCTCACCAGTCGGCTGTGAAGAAGATGGGAGTCACGAAGCAGTTTATTTAGGAGTCGGGGGTCACAGGCAGGAGGAGCTGGGCTGGACAAAGTTATTCTTGCAGTAAGGAGAAGCATGGCCACCAGGAGCAAATCTTAGACAAGGAGAAGTGAAGTTGAAGGGTCCGTAAAGAGACAATCACTCTTAGGTGGTGACTCAGGGATTCCTATTTGAAACCTAGGGGTCTGCTGTCCAGACAAAACCCTTTTCTCGGGAGCCTGGGCTTTCCAGCCCTCTGCTTCTGTAGCATCATCCCCACCTCTTACCGCACCAAGCCATTCTTGAACTTGTTCCTAGCTCCCCAAGTGTTTTCTTACCAGTCAGCTCCATTCTGGCTAGGGTGTCTGGCAGGTGTGGCTCCCTGGATGGGGCCTCTCCCCTGAATCTTTCCTGGGGCCATGGAGGCGGCTTGAGCTCTTATACGTTTGTGCAGAGTGGTGTGGGGCACAGGTGGGCCAAGGAAGCTATCCTGAAAATGACAGAGAGAGTGAATCTTCCAAGTTTCAAAGAAAAGACTGCTTGGTATGGGGAAACACATGCTTGGAGCTTCTGGCTGGCCAGGACCAGAGTTGTTAGCGCTCCATCTGCTCCCATGTTTTCTTGTGACTGAAGCATATAGTATCTCCTCTTTGTGAGGGCTCTTTGGTGACTCAGATATGGTTTTGCTTCCCTGTCTGCCAATTGTTGCCCTGCTGAGTGCAGCAAGACATGACATATACACACATATCTTTTTTTGTTTGTTTGTTTGTTGTGTTTGAGACAGGGTTTCTCTGTAGTTTTGGAGAGTCTGTCCTGGAACTCACAGAGATCTGCCTGTCTCTGCTTCCTGAGTGCTGGTATTAAAGGCATGTGCCACCACCGCCTGGCTACACACATATCTTAGTTGGGCTCAAATTCTGTGCAACACTGGTTGTTAGTGGGTGAGAATGTGGGATGGGAATAAAGAACGGAAGTGTTGTGTAAATCTGGGGAAGAGTAAGAAAATGGGTTATCAGCTAAAAAGAGGAAGTGGCAGCTGAGTACGCGTGTGGAAGGGCAGCCATAGTGTTGGGAGTGGGGCTGAGGCAGGGGAGTGGATAAACATATAACGGACCACCAGAAGCAGGAATTAAGAGACACTAGTTTCTCCTTCTTTCCCTGGTCACCCCACAAATAAAACCTGGGACTCTTGTTTGGACTTCCAAGTTCTGAAATGCCCGGCTATTCAAATCAAAGGGCTAACAGTACTAGAATTTCCTGAGGCAAGTGGCCCAGGATGAGACACCGAGAGCAAAATGCCACCTACCCCGCATGGCTTATCTCACCTTAGACACTTGCCAATGCATCCATCTCAGCTGCACCTGCCTCCCCGCCCCCTCCAGGTCCCTTCCAGTCCCTTCCTAGGACCCCCCACTATTCACAAGTTGAGCAAAGAGGCCTGCACCTGATTCAATATTGGGATCTCCTGTAGGTCTGTCAACACACGCAAGCCCTCCTCCCATTACCCTCTTCTTGTGCCTTGGCTCACCTGACCCAGCTTTCCCAGTCTCAGGATTCAGAGCCTTAAGCTAACTTGAATGACCATATGAGAATGGGGATTAGGATTATGTCCCTTAGTGCCGAGTTCTCTAGCCCGACACACACTTCCTTTCTTATTTTCTCATGGACCCCAGGCAGCCAGGACTATTCTGAATTCGACCAAGTCTGTGAATAGTCCCTCATAAACCAGTACCCAACCCCCTTTCCCTGCTCTGTCCTGCTCCTCCCATTCTGGGAAGGCTCCACTCTTCTTGACAAAGGTCAGTGCCTGTAGGTTCCAGTTTGCCCGCCCCTCCCCCAGCTAAGAGCCCAGTTCTTTTTTGTTCTTCATACCATTCCCTCACTTAACCCCAAACTGTGCTTGTCACTCACCGGGTGGAGAAGGGCTCCAGGACCAAGGTGCACAGCAGGCAGCACTATGGGGAGCAGGTAGGTAGGAAGACACTCGCTGGGGCACAGCCCCTCCTCTGCAGTAGGGTCACAAGCCTGCCCAGGCCACTTCCACCCAATCAGAAAGCTGTGAGCCACCAAACCCTGGTGAAGGCCCCCGGAAATGACGAGTTCTTTTCCTACCTACTGGACCTGGAGCCCCTGCCTGGACCATGGTCCATGAATTGAGCCCAGCTCCTCCACCCACACACACTCCAGTGAGGATTTACATAGGGGGAGCTGTCTCATGTCCTAGGGAACCTGGGACCTTGGGATCTGGATGAGGGAGAGAGGAGAGGGTTTAGTCCAGGAGCAATCTGGCAGAATACATTTGTCCATGGGAAAGAGAGGTCTTGTTTTAGATTGATGGAGTCTCAGTTCCTAGCTCTCCAAATTTCTTTTCCCTGAATGCTATACCTGCTCCCGAAATCCAACAGCACCTTAGCTTTCTTGGTATTTCTCAACTGGCAATTTAGCTGTTGCCTGTGTTAGAGAATGATCATATTATAGGAAAGAGGCTATGGGCAGTTTGAAGGAGCTGGGCAGGGAAAGGGTACCTGTTTGTTAAGACTGGGCCCAAAGCACACCTTTAATCCCAGCACTTGGAAGGCAGAGGCAGGTGGATCTCTATGAGTTTGAGGTTAACCTGTTTTACCTAGTGAGTTCCAAGCCAGCCATGGCTACATACTGAGAATCTGTCTAAAAAAGAAAGAAAAACAGACAGATTGACTGGACTCAGGTGCCTTTCTTTCTACGGGGGAACAGGAACCTGGCTATCTAAACACAGTGCTGTGTACAGGCCTGCCCTTGATTGCCCAATGGCCCTCTTCCATTCCTACCACTATACATGTGACAAGAGAAATAACCAGCCCCATCTGTCCCTGTCTCGGGGAAGACAGCTGCTGAGCCTCCCCCACAATAACTCTCTGCTGGCTCCTCTCTTTCTTCCTTTGGCCCTGGCCCTAGCTCCCATGCTTTCTCCTCAGTCCCTGTCTCCCCACAGTCCCTGTCCTCAGGGGTCTCCTGGCCTGACCTTACGCTCTCTCCCTTGTTCTTCCTCGGCCTTTCTCCTGCGCCTTCTCTGAGGATGGGCTGTCCACTAAGGAGTATGGCCCAGATCCCGGAATTCTCTAGTTCAATAAGAAGAGATGCCTCCTAAGATTAGGAAGCCCGGTGCTGGGAATAGTGGGAAGAATAGGGGTGGAGGAGATGGGGAGGCAGGACTAGAGAAGCTGGACAAAGGAGGTTGGGGGATGAACTGGAGAGGGAGAGGGTGGTCCCTTGGATAAAGAGAAAGGGTGAGAAAGCCAGGTGATGGTTGGATGGACTTGTGAACAGGTTATAAGGCGGAGGTTATTACTCCGCTGGGTGTAGGGAGGACTTTTTGATTCTTACTTGGTCCCTGTCCCTGGGAACTCCAGAAAGACCCTAGAAGAGAACTAGGAATATAGCCAGAGTGAAGAAAGGAGGAGGGTGCCGTGGGTCTTAGGCAGGGGAAGATCATTGTCCTTTTCCAAGACAAGTCCTCATCCTCTAGCGGCCCATCCTGCCCATGACTGGCACAGGCCGGAGGCCCAGCGTCTGCCCTTTCACTAGCCCGAAGCTCCGGTCTTGGGATGGACATCATCTCCTGGTCCGGCCACAGGGGTGGCCGCAAGGAGTGTGTGTGGGGGTGTCGAAGCCCGCCTCTCCTCCCCCTCTTTGCGCCCCCTGGTTCCTCCCTTCCCCCTGCCCACTCCGCCCCCCCTCCTCCAGTCCCTCCCTCCTCCCCTGCCGGGTCCCAGCCTGTCCCCCTCCCCCACTCGCGAGCCGGCCGCTGCTGCTGGGCCGGACCCCCCGGGCTCAGCCGGGCTCCTTGCGGAGCCGCCGCCGCGCCCCGTTTGCTTAGGAGGAGGCCCCGGGCCGGGACTCCTGGCGCGGGCATAAAACGGGCCGGAGTCGGCGCCTAGGGCACTAGAGCGGCGTACGGCCCGGGTCAGCGCCCAGCCGCCCGCGCTCTCCCGCCCCGCCCGACTGGGAGCGGACGCGGCGACTGCTAGACGAGCCCCTCGCCACTGCCCCCCTCCTGGCCCCGGCCCCCTCCCGCTGGCCCGCCTCTGGTCCTGCCCTACTCCCTCTCCTGCTCCCTCCTCCCGCCCGCCTCCCCAGCTGTCCGCTCCGCGTCATGCCGAGCCTCCCGGCCCCGCCGGCCCCGCGGCTGCTCCTCGGGCTGCTGCTCCTCGGCTCGCGGCCGGCCGGTGGTACTGGCCCGGAGCCCCCTGCGCTGCCCATCCGTTCCGAGAAGGAGCCGCTGCCTGTTCGGGGAGCGGCAGGTAGGTGGGCGCCAGGGGGAGGCGCGGGCGGGGAGTCTGGCTCGGGGCAAGTCTGCACCCACCGGGAGAGGGCCCCGGGCGCAGGTGGCTTGGCGTAGCGGGAGGGCGGGAGGGGTAAGCAGAGGCGGCAGGGCGCACGGTGCCAGGGGACCCAGGGCCTGGCGGGCAGAAGCCGGAGCAGGCATTACGGCACGAGCAACCGGACAGCGGCCGCCAGCCAAGCCCGTCCCCACAGGCTGCTCCTTCGGCGGGAAGGTCTATGCCTTGGACGAGACGTGGCACCCGGACCTGGGGGAGCCTTTTGGGGTGATGCGCTGCGTACTGTGCGCCTGTGAAGCGGTGAGTGGATACCGCAGCTGCCCGTCCTACCCTAGAGGGTAGCGGAACGCTGGCGTCCTAAGCCGTAGAGATGCTCAGGGGAAGGCTGGTCCTCAAATCCGGGGAAACCCCTTTCAAGTCTGCGGTGTTGACAGTTATTGATCGCTCACTATGTGACTGGCTTTTAGCCAACTTCCCCCCTCCCATTACAACCTTGCTAGATAAATGCCATTATTAGCCTTACTTTGCAGACAGAGACGTCAAGGCTCAGAGCAGTTAAGAAACTTGTCCAGGGCCATGTAACTTGTAAATAGCAGAGTTGACTGATTCCAGCAGAGGATGTTATCCTGGCGTCTGATGGTTGCACGTTACACTCACTTAATTTCCCTGTGTTCTCTGCCATCAGCCTCAGTGGGCTCGCCGTGGGAGGGGCCCTGGCAGGGTCAGCTGCAAGAACATCAAACCCCAGTGCCCCACCCTGGCCTGCAGGCAGCCGCGCCAGCTGCCAGGACACTGCTGCCAGACCTGCCCGCAGGGTGAGGCCCGCTGTGCCCCGTGTTAGGGAGGGTGGAGGGCTCAACATTAGGTTCTGTAGGGCTTGGATCGCCGAAGAGGACTGGTCCTCCTGGTACCCTGGTGAAGCGAGTGGTCTTACTCCTTACTCCCGGCACAGAGCGCAGCACTCTAGATCGCCAGCCAGCTGGCCTAGTCTTCGAGTATCCAAGGGACCCAGAGCACCGCAGTTACAGCGATCGAGGGGAACCCGGTGCTGGAGAGCGGACACGTGCTGATGGCCACACGGGTAGGTTGGGGTGGAGGTGGACCTGAAGAAGTCTGGGGCCAGCGGCAGGGTTTGACAGTACTCAGGCCATCTTCTCTTCTTCTCACAGACTTTGTGGCGCTGCTGACAGGACCGAGGTCGCAGGCGGTAGCTCGCGCTCGGGTCTCTCTGCAGCGCTCAAGTCTTTGCTTCTCTATCTCCTACCAGCGGTGAGACCAGGGAAAGAGCAGGGGCTTGGAGCGGTTAATGGGGGCAGGAAAGGGAACCTGTAGGTTCGGGATCCAGTCTCACTGGACCTTTCTTCACAGGCTGGACCGCCCCAGCAGGGTTCGGTTCACAGATCCCACAGGCAACATCCTGTTTGAACACCCTGCTGCCCCAACCCAGGATGGCCTGGTGAGATGATGCCATTTATGAGTGCTTATCCAAAATGGGCACTTGCTGAGAGCATGCTTTGCATTGCCTCCTTTGGTTCTCACAACAGCCCAGTGGGAGGAAGGCCCTGACATTATGATGCCCATTTTACAGAGGAGGGAACTGAGGCTCAGAATAGCAGAATGTGGTTTGTTCAAGGTCATTTGGCTAGAAAGTGGTAAGCCAGGACTTAAACTCAAGGATCCTGGGTCCTTCTTAGGAGGGTCTGGGGTCTCCCTTCCATAATCCTCCCTCATCAGGAATGGGTCTCCTAGCTGCCTTGTCCTGTAGAGTGACTCTAGACTTTCTTGTCTCTTTGCTCTAGGTTTGTGGGGTGTGGCGGGCAGTGCCTCGACTATCTCTGAGGCTCCTGAGGGCAGAACAGCTGCATGTAGCTCTTGTGACAGCCACTCATCCTTCAGGAGAAGTCTGGGGGCCTCTCATTTGGCAAGGGGCTCTGGCTGCAGGTAGGGAGAATGGGCAGATCTCAGATATAAAGGGCTATGCCTTCTCTATCAGGGCAGATGGGCTCAAGAGAGGATTTTCTGATGGCTGTTCTGATCCTCCATTCCTCAGAGACCTTCAGTGCCATCCTGATGCTGGAAGACCCACAGCCTCGGGGTGTGGGGGGCATAGCCCTGCTCACCCTCAGTGACACGGAAGACTCCTTACATTTTTTGCTGCTCTTCCGGGGTCTGCTAGGACCCAGGGATGGAGGTAAGCAGTGGAGAAGATGGGCATGAAAGTATAGGGAGGGTGCTCGTCTCTCAGAAATGCTCACGTGTGCAGCCCTGGCAGGACCAGCTCAGGTTCCCCTGAAGCTTCAGATTCTCCACCAGGGACAGCCACTCCGAGAGCTCCAGGCCAACACCTCAGCACAGGTAAGGGAAGGCCTAACTCTTGCTGCTGCTTGCCCTGGCCTCTGGCTGGCTGATGCCCACCACGTTCCGCTCTGTTCTCAGGAGCCAGGTTTTGCTGAGGTGCTGCCCAGCCTTACGGAGCAAGAGATGGACTGGCTAGTGCGGGGGGAGTTGCAGATGGTCCTAGAGAGGGCAGGTGGGCCAGAGCTACGCATCAGTGGATACATTACTACCAGGCGGAGCTGCGATGGTGAGGCGGGGTGGGGCTTGGCATTGTGGGCACACACAACTCAGAGGCACAAACTCGTGCTAAAGGAGAGGCCAAAGTAGATGTGGGGGAGAGTTCCTGGGGGCTCTGGGCGTGGACGAGTTTGCTGCCACCTGTCTTGCCCCCTGCAGTCCTTCAAAGCGTCCTTTGTGGGGCTGACGCCCTGGTCCCAGTCCAGACGGGTGCTGCTGGCTCAGCCAGCTTCATTCTGCTAGGAAATGGCTCCCTGATCTATCAGGTAAGAGTCAGAAGCTGTAGGAGGTAGGGAGGGCAGTGGGGCAGAGCCTTGACCAGCAGCGGGAAAGGCCCTAGGTCTTGGCTGGCAATCCATTTGCCTTCCCCCAACCCTGCCCACCAGGTGCAAGTGGTAGGTACAGGTAGCGAGGTGGTGGCCATGACACTCGAGACCAAGCCTCAGCGGAAGAACCAGCGCACTGTCCTGTGCCACATGGCTGGACTCCAGCTGGGAGGACACATGGTGAGGGCCCCAGGCAGAGTTGTGCCAGGGCTGCCAATACATGGGCTGCGGGAAGCCAGGTTGGTTGAATAGGGGTGTGCAGTGTTGTTCACGCACTCATGGGCTCTCTCAATGGGTCCTTATTCATTTGACACATTCTAGCAAAGCTTAGGCTGGGACCCTGCCCGCATCCTCAGCAAGCTCACAGTTAACTGGAAGACACCAGGCAGGGAGACAGTGCCATAGGTGGGGTGCAACTCTGGAGTCTTTTGTGTCGGGCGTTGCACTGGTTGCTTTGTTTATGTAGTTTTTGACCCACAGTACCCTTCCATAGATGAGGAAGTAAGGACTAAATGCTAAGTAGCTCTTCAAGGGTTGTTGTGTGCCTAGGAAGTGGCAGAGGAGGGCGTTGAAACTTGACCTGCGAGGTACTTGTCCAGCATTGTTGGCATGAGGAAGGATATATGTGTGCCATGGAGGCACAAAACACAGAAAGGCCTTGGAATCTGAAAGCTGAGAGGGCTCATCCTCCTTTGACCCCTAGGCTGTGGGTATCTGCTCTGACCTGGGTGCCCGAGGGGCTCACATGCTGCTCCAGAATGAGCTGTTCCTGAATATTGGCACCAAGGACTTCCCAGATGGAGAGCTTCGGGGGCATGTGACGGCCCTGCCCTACAGCGGGCACAGTGCCCACTATGACAGTGAGTGTTTCTGGGTCCACCTGCCCTTCCGTATCCTCTGACCTGTCACCAAGCATCTGAGGGATAGTGCCAGGGAGCCAGAGCCTCATGAGGCCTCCTCTGCCTGCCGCCACTGGCCAACCCTCCCTGTGGTCATGGTACACGGAATCTAAGACTTGCTGTGGTTTATGGACAGTACCTTCCAGGCCCCAGGGTCTGTGATGGGGTATGCTGAGTGAGAGCTCGTTCTCCTCACCTGTCATCTCTCATCTGTTTGGATTCAGGATTGCCTGTGCCTCTGGCAGGGGCCCTAGTGTCACCCCCGGTGCGAAGTCAGGCAGCAGGGCATGCCTGGCTCTCTCTGGATACGCATTGCCACTTACACTATGAAGTGCTACTAGCTGGGCTTGGTGGCTCAGAGCAAGGCACTGTCAGTGCCCACCTCCTCGGACCTCCTGGTGTGCCAGGGCCCCAGCGGCTACTGAAGGGATTCTATGGCTCAGAGGTAAGGACATAGAGAGAGGGAGAAGCTTGGATATTTTCTGCTCTTTAGCTTGAAGGGCTGCTTGGGCTTATGGTTGAGGCGGAGAGGGCAGGCGGCCTGGTATAGAGTGGGCATGGTCTGAGGTGTCAGTCGGGCCGAGGTAGAAATGGGACTCAGTCTTTGTTATGTATACATCTTCTTCTCTGTGTCCTCTGTCCTAAATGATCCCCAGGATAGAGGTTCTGACTCTCTAAAGGAGTAGGTGGGATGGACCACGCCCCTGAAGTGGTGTGGGCTGCTGTAGACTTGGAGTTAGAGAGAGACCTGGCCTTCATCTTAGAGACCTTAATGGCTTACCTCTGTTTCTCCACCTGCAAACTGGGGACAGTAGGCTTTGTCAAATGCCTTGTGGGGTTGGAGAGGTGGCTCAGTGGGGTGGCTGCTCTTCCAGAGGACCCAGTTTCAGTTCCCAGCACCCACAAGGTAGCTCACAACCATCTGTCACTTGGGCTGTAGGGAATCCAATGCCCTCTTCTGGCCTCTGTGGGCACCAGGCCCAAAACCACATAGGCATGAAATGAAATGATAGAAACCCCTCAAATGCTTTGTTCCTGCTCCTCACTTGGTCTGTCTGCAGGCTCAGGGTGTGGTCAAAGACCTGGAGCCCGTGTTGCTGCAGCACCTGACGCAGGGCACTGCCTCCCTGTTGATCACCACCAAGAGTAGCCCCAGAGGGGAACTACGTGGGCAGGTATGTGGGGATGGTGCAGTTGCTTTTGCTCTCTGACCCCTAAGGTGTTAGCATTAGATTCTTGCTAATGAGAAGCACGGAGCCACACAGGTGCCTAAGGAAGTTGGCAGCCCACCACCCTGGCTTCGCAGCTTGGATGCGTACAGAAGCGAATGGTCTCTGCCTGGGCGTGCCTGTCCACCACCAGCAGCGATGGTTGCAGATGTGGGGGGGGGCAGCCCAACCTCAGGGTCCCTCTCTCTTCGCAGGTGCACATCGACAGCCAGTGTGAGGTGGCAGGTCTGCGCCTGGCCTCAGAAGGAGCGCGGTTACCAGTGGCTCCAAATGGAGAGGCAGCTGCCTTGCCTGTGTTGCCTGCTGGACCTGGGCCTGATGCCTCAGTACCAGCCAAACACGGCAGTCCCGGGAGGCCCCGAGACCCTAACACATGCTTCTTCGAGGGGCAGCAGCGTCCCCACGGGGCTCGCTGGTCACCCAACTACGACCCACTCTGCTCACTCTGCACCTGCCAGGTAGGATGTCTGGGTAGGGCACAGATGGCCACAGGGTCTGGGGCACCGGGGCCCAGCGCATCTTTCAAAGCCTTGGTCCCTCTCCACAGAGACGGACAGTGATCTGCGATCCTGTAGTGTGCCCACCACTAAGCTGCCCCCACCCGGTGCAGGCACTGGACCAGTGCTGTCCCGTGTGTCCAGGTGAATGTCCTGAAGGGGAGGAAAGGTAGTGGAGAATCGTCCATGGGAGAGGAGTGTTTTCAAGGGTGGGAAGCAGGGGCCACTCTGCCTCACCCTTTCTTTGTCTCCACAGAGAAGCAACGCAGCAGAGATTTTCCTGGGCTACCAAACTTGGAGCCAGGAGAGGGTGAGCTGGGTCCGGGGCTGAGAAGATCCAAAGAAGCCCTTGGGTTAGGGCAAGGGGGCAACGGAGTGTATGTGTCTGGAGGAAGCTGAGGCCGCAGGTTCTAAGTACACCTGGCAGTCAACAGTAGTATTCACTGGCTCTTGCCTAGGCTGGTGTGGGCCCAGTTGACAAGGTCAGTACTAATGGCAGCTGGGTACTCTTCCCCACCAGGCTGCTATTTTGATGGTGACCGGAGCTGGAGGGCAGCGGGTACCCGGTGGCACCCCGTTGTGCCCCCCTTTGGCTTAATTAAGTGTGCTGTCTGCACCTGCAAGGTATGGATACATAGTCTTCTCTGGTAGCTCAGCTGGGTCTGCAGATACAGGGAGGGGCTGCCTAGAGAGTAAAGCCCATCAGGATGTATTTTGATGAATGGTCCCTTGGATTTTTTTTTTCCTGGTTTTTCTTTTTTTTTTTTTTTTTT
>NW_004949141.1:1928425-1929505 GCF_000317375.1 Microtus ochrogaster
AGACCAGGCTGGTCTCGAACTCACAGAGATCCGCCTGCCTCTGCCTCCCGAGTGCTGGGATTACAGGCGTGCGCCACCACCGCCCGGCATTTCCTGGTTTTTCAAGACAGGGTTTCTCTGTGTAACATCCCTGGAGCTAGCTCTTGTAGACCAGGCTGGCCTTGGACTCACAGAGATCCGCTTGCCTCTGCCTCCCGAGTGCTGGGATTAAAGGTGTGCGCCACCACTGTCTGGCTTCCCTTGGGTTTTGAGAGCAGATGTCCTGTAGGAGAGGGTAAAAACTGACAGGTACACGTTTTGACTGTGCCAGCTGGCGGGTTTCAGGTGCCCCTTAGTGCTTCCTGAATTTCCCCAAGCTTGCCTTTCCTCTCCTGCAGACAAATATGGCACATTACTATCTCATGAGATACAGTGAGGATTTGGATTCAGGTATATAAGGCAGGCTCAGGCTTTCGAGTAGAAGGCTGCACATACATTTCACTTGAGGTGGGGAAAGGAGAGAGAAGGGTTATGACTCCCTCTTCCTGACACGCTTTCTCAATGGATGCCTACAGGGGGCCACTGGAGAAGTGCACTGTGAGAAGGTGCAGTGCCCTCGCTTGGCCTGTGCTCAGCCAGTCCGTGCCAACCCCACTGACTGCTGCAAACAGTGTCCAGGTGAGAGGCTTGTGTTTGGGGGTGTGAGATGGGGTCAGGAGGGGAGCTTCTCATTTACTGAGCCCTGCTTATGCCTACCCTGGAGCTAAAAACAGTGGAGAGGGTGTGCATGCATGTAGAGTGAGGTGATGGGGCTCCGGTTCTATTGCCTTAGCCATCCATCTACCTACCCATTCATCCAGCCAGCCAGCCACCACCTATCTGTCTACCCATCCGTCAGCCCATCCATTCACCCATCCACCCATCCATCCATACATCCATATACCTACCTCACCATCTACCCAGCCACCCACCACCTATCTATCCATTCATCCATCCATCCACCTACCCAGCCAGCCATCTACCCAGCTACCTGCCATCCATCCATCCATCATCATCTATCCATACCTTCTGTAATTCATCCATCTATTCACTCATCTATCT
>NW_004949141.1:1929937-1940437 GCF_000317375.1 Microtus ochrogaster
CTGTAATTCATCCATCTATTCACTCATCTATCTATCTCCCATCCATCCATCCATCCATCCATCCATCCATCCATCCATCCATCCAAATTTATCACCTATCAAGTACCAGAAACTATTAGTTAGTAGTGATTCAAAGAGAAGTTAAAGTTAGTTGACCCTTCTGGACCAACTTTGTCTTTTCTTTCCCAGCAGTAGGGTCAGGGTCCCAGGCCAAAGTGGGAGACCCCATGCAGGCTGATGGGCCTCGGGGGTGTCGCTTTGCTGGGCAGTGGTTCCCAGAGAATCAGAGCTGGCACCCATCAGTACCCCCCTTTGGGGAGATGAGCTGTATTACCTGCAGATGTGGGGTAAGTGGGGGACTTGCAGGAGGTGGGCAGTGTATACTTGGCCTGCAGCAGGGAAACCTTCTCAGGGAGATTCCTGGAGTTGGCTTTTCAGGAAGAGGCTGAAGACTATAGTGTCCTGTGGGGAACCTCAGTATCTCTCCATCCTGCACCAGGCAGGGGTACCCCATTGTGAGCGGGACGATTGTTCCTTGCCACTGTCCTGCGGCTCAGGGAAGGAGAGTCGATGCTGTTCCCACTGCACAGCCCAAAGGAGTAAGTGAAGGAAGCTGGGCAGCTGCTGTGGGCTGGGCCTATAATACCCGGGAGGGAAGGGTGCCCCCGCGGAGAAGGGAACTGCCCAGCCCACCCCTCCAGGCTTGCCACTTATTGCCATTTTCTTACAAGTGAGATTTCTGAAGGTCACTATACAGCGCTCATGCAGGTGATGTGTGCTGACACGCTCAGACAATTTGGGCTTCTCTGGGACTGGAGCAGAAATGTTCTCGGGTCCCCGTGCCTTCCTCCAGACCATCCTGCTCTTCCTCTCCTTCAATATTCACTCCCTTCTGTTTTCAGCAGCCTCTGAGACTAGAACCCTTCCAGAGCTGGACAAAGAAGCTGAAAGCTCCTAGGGAGTGTGTCCAGAAGGCCACATGACCAAGAGGATGGGCCCGAGCTGGGAGAAGGAGCGGTGCTGAGGACCTTGACTCTCCTGTGGGAAGCCCAGTGCCTTTAGTGCCTCTGTTCTGCTTCTTCTCCTCCCCTACTACCTCTGGGAACCGCAACTCTACAAGGGGAAAGACGGCTGGGTCAGACCAAGGCCATATCCACGCTAGCTCCTGCCCCATTACTCTTTTGGCCTCTGCCCCAGAAGCCTAACTCTTTTCTTCTGTACATAATGCCACTGGCTTATTGGGATTTTTTAATTTATCCTCACTCAGCGCCAAGGGTTCCCTCACACCATTCCTGCTGCCCCTGAGCTGAGCAGAGTCATTATTAGAGATTTTTGTATTTATTAAAATGTTTTTTCAGTCTTTGGGTTTGAGGTAGGCTCTTTGTGGCCAGGGCCCTAAGTGGGCCCCAGTGGGAAAAGACCTGAAAGTAGGAGGTAAGAGGGGCTCCCCGGGGCCCAGACTCTTTCTGACCCTGGGAGCTGGAAGGGGCTTAGGAAGCAAGAATGGCTAGCAGTGGATGGCATGTCTAGGTTCCAGAAAGAGGGTTGGGGCTGCCATCAAAGGGTTGGAGTACCAAGACCCAGGGGACCTCAAGTCGAGTTCCTCGTAGCTGGCATTTTTGCTGATGCCATGTCTGAAGCTGCTCCGGAAAGAAGCAAAAGAGCCATCCAGCCTCTGTGCTTTGTCTAAAGCGAGGTACACATTTTCCTTCCTGAAAACAGTTGCTGCTGACCAGTTCAAGGGCAAGCCCAGATCAGAGTGGACTGAGATCAGCCCCGATCTGGTTAAAACCAAGCTCATCTTGAGATAAAGTGCTGTGTTGGCTGAACAACGCGAGACCCCTTCCTTCCTTCCTTTCCCTCCCTTCCCTTTTCCCATGTCCTGTCATCTGGGCCACCAGGAACAGGATACTCCATCAAGCCCCTAGAGAAACAAGGGTAAGATGCTAGGGATCAGACACAGGCGTGTATAAACAATGCAGGGTCAACCTGGCAGGGTGCGGGGAGGGAGAAGTCACAGCTGCTACTGTTAGGCCTGCCGAAAGTGCAGCTGACAGCCACAGTCTTGGTCCTCCAAAGCAACAAGTTCTAGTCTTGCAGCTGTTTTCCTGAGGTAATTCTCTTCAATGTACCCTGCTTCCTCATGTTTCCAATGTAAACCAGGCATCTCCCTCAGAGGAGGCAAACTTAGCACATCCTCTGTCCAGCCTGGTGCCTGCCAAGTATTTGTTAGAAAAGGCGCTCTAGTTGCAGTGGGCAGGAAAGATGCAAGAGAAGGGTAGGCTTCTGTTGCATTTGGCAGGATGTCTGTGGAGGGGCTAGGTTGAGGATGATGGGGGTGGCTGGCCTGGGCAGATCCTTGCTGTTGCGGAAGGAAGATCATGAGGGCTAGACAGAGATGAGACGGCGGAAGGATGCGGCACAAGGTGTGGCATGATGAGAGATATGGCTGTGCCCACCATGCTGTCCTTACCAGTGAGGGAGCTGGGAGTTAGGTGAAAATGACCCGTAGGGCAGCTTACTGGCTGCAGGAGGCAGGGTCCATGCTACCATCTTTAGTTTTAGAGACCCAGAGGGATTCAGAACAGGCCCCAGGATGCCAGCTTAGCAAATGTGTGAACAGAATGGATGCAGGCAGGGCCGTTCTCGCTATACAGAAGCCTCTAGAATAACATTCCCATCCTAGACTGCATTTCAGCCAAAGCCGGGCAGTTCTAGGTTCTTTACTAAGCCCTCGGGAAGTGGGATAGGGACCTAAGAAGCCCAGCCCTGTGTGTGGGTCTCTTCAAAGTCTTGGCATCCAGAGACCTCAAGAGGGCACTCCATGGACTCCCTTGTAAGCAGCGTGATGTCAGGGTCCTTTCTTTTTCTAAGGAAACCAAGCTAAAAGCAACAACAACAAAACAACCAAAAAATAAAGCAAAAGAAAAAAAACCTCACAAAACCCAAAAGAACAAGAAGCATAAAACAACAGAAACCACGAGGATGTGATTTTCTTGGGCCGGGCCGTGTTCATTATCTCTAAACACTCACTACTACACCATGTGGCCTCGAAGCGCGGGGCCAGGCTGACTTGCCACACTCTCGGGGTACACAGGCTGCTAGGACAGATGAAGTGGCTTTGAACTACTCGTGTGTGTTCTACTTTGCCATGTTCCATTTGAACTACTAATGACATTCTTTATGTAGTTTTTATATGCAGAATCCAGATTTTGGCATATTAGGCCACGAACATCCACCAATTCTGGGAGTTCGTTACGGTGGGGCTGTGGCCAAATCACTAGAGCAATGTCTGCAAGTCATTTATGGCAGTGACTTAAGAAGGGTCGTTTTCAAACCATAGCTATGTGGTGTCTGAAAGTATCCATCAACATGGGAGGGCTTATAGGGGTCCAGAGGTCCCCTGGAATGGGGAGTCCAGGTCCACCTCTCTACTTTGAAGACAGATACACAGCTACCAGCAAAGTCTGCACTCCAAAGATAGGTTGGTTTGTTTTCAACATGTTTCAGAATAACTGTTCAATGGTGTCTTGCTCCTTAGTCTTTCATAAAAACAATGGGAAAAGTAGAAAAGAGTGAAGGCAAGCCAGTCATGGGGTACAGGTCTGTAATCCCAGCACTGGGGGTTGAGGCAGGAGGATGAGGCACTTGAGGCTGTTCTTGGGTACGTAGAGGGTTCAGGGCAGTCTGGGCTAATGTTGACTTTGTCTGAGTAAAGATGAACAGTAAGAACACAGAAGCGCCGCTCGTGACACAAGGACAGAGACAGGAAGGGGAAGTCTCATCGTCACTGAGCGGATGTGCTTCTCTGGTGTCTGAAGACACACCTTCACCATGTGTGCAGGGCCTCATGTGGAATACACAGACCGTGGGCTGCTAGCCACAGTGTCACAGGTGGCGAAAGGGGAGGGTCGATTAGGAACTACGGCATGACTAGAGTGCTCTGGATTGAGTCCCCCATCAAGTGGTTGCCTCTGATGTTTTCATGCACAAAGCAGGCACCAGGGCTGTTTTCACTCCTCACAAGAGTAACTCACCGTGTATACTTCCTTATCTCCATGAACACGAAGGTGGTTCTCCCAGGCCAAAGCTCATCCATTGCCCTCTGGATGTGCTGGCTCCTAGGATTTTCCCCAACGTAAGTGACTTCACTGTACAATTTGTAGGAACTTCATTTACACTCTCCCCCCTGGAAAAAAATCGTTGTGAGCTGGGCAGTGGTGGCACACGCCTTTAATCCCAGCACTCGGGAGGCAGAGGCAGACAGATTTCTGAGTTTGAGAATAGCTTGGTCTATAGAGTGAGTTCCAGGACAGCCAAGGCTACACACAGAGAAACCCTGTCTCGAAAAACAAAACAAAAATTGTTGTGGATAATTATTATAATGTAGCAATTATAAAATATATAAAATAATTATAAACACAAATATGTAAGGGAGAAAAATTCACCTATTACTCCAAACCACAATAACAGCTACTCAGAAAAGAAAAAAAAGCCGTGGGTTTGGGGGCTAACGAGATGGCTCAGCAGGTAAAGGCACTTGTCATGCAAGCCTGACTTCTGTCCCCAGGACCCACACAGTGGAAGAGAAGTCACTCCATAAAGTTATCCTCTGGCTTCTCAAGGCACACGTATGCTCCCCGACACACACATACACACACACACACACACACACACACACACACACACACACTCAAGCGCATGCCTGTAGCATACTACTACTGAAGTTTATACTTTTAAAAAATCAGCGCTTAGTTAAAACGTTTAGTTGTCCGACCTCGCTCCTCTCAGTCCTTGTCCTTAGGCCTCACTTGTGAGGCGGCTGTCAATTGCATTCTGAGAAATAGGACCATTTAATACCTGCTAATTACCTTGTAATACCTGCTGAGTGAGGCACAAAACCCACAAGCTGGAAAAAAAGCACTCAGCAGTTGGCTTTCAGGTTTGCACCTTGTAGTAAATTGACTGGAGTCCACCAGTGGAGGTTCAGCCCTTCAGCTGACTGAGCAGAGACTGAGCAGAAGTGGCTGAAGGAACCGTGGGCCTCTGTTCTTCGAGGGGAGAGGCTGGAGCAGGCTGCTGTGGGACACCCAGTTTCTTCTGGTCTACTCGCCTTGGCCAACCAGGCTCATACGCACTCACTGTGAGACCCTGGGGTTTCTCTTCCTGCTTTGAAGGCCCCATGCCTTGTGGAGGTCCCCGCTTTGCTCAGTGGCAGAGACTCCAGCACTCACGTGTGCAGAGGAATAAGCAGAACACACATGAAGGCAGCAGGTGCCAAGCAAGGGGAACTGTCTGATGATCCTGGCATGGCGCCCTCAAGGCGGGGGAAGAAGGGCTCCTGTGTGGGGACTGGGAAGAAGCCCTGCCAAGTACATGCTCTCCCTGCCCAACAGCTGGTAGGCCTCAGGAGTCTAGCATGGCCGCGGGAAAACACACGAATCAGGAGCAGGTGGCTGTGGCTGTGGTTTTCCACACACGCGGCAAGAACACTCTGGAAATGGCATTTGCAGCTGGCTGCTGCTGCTGGTGCCGACCTCCAAACATAGGAAGTTCCAACCCTGAAAGAAGGGGAGGGAATCCAGGGCACTCTGTCCTATGTGAACATAGGAAGTCAGGAACTTACCCTTTAAAATTCAAAC
The DNA here is from genome assembly GCF_000317375.1 of Microtus ochrogaster. Lineage (NCBI taxonomy): Eukaryota > Metazoa > Chordata > Mammalia > Rodentia > Cricetidae > Microtus > Microtus ochrogaster. The sequence continues at coordinate 1,935,580 of NW_004949141.1, forward strand.
CTCCTGTCAGGCATGGCGGCACACATCTTTAATCCAGCACCCTGTAGGCAGAGGAGAACCTTTGTGAGTTCAAGGCCAGTTTGGTCTACCTAGTAAGTTATATATTGAGGCCCTGTCTCACAAAAACAAAGAAGTTTTCTTTTGTGTTTTCTACCTTCTACTCTGGCTGTAAAAAGAGACATTATACTCCTTATACTGAAGGGGGAGTTGGGCCACGGGCCAGGAGGCCGCAGAGAAAGGAGGTCGGAAAGAAGAGCTGAAAGGATTTACCATATCTCAAGTTATCATTTATCACTTCTAAAGACCTAGGAATTACACACAAAATGTGCAAACTGATACTCTGGGCACGGTTTCTTCCCACTGCTCTGAGCCCGCTCTGGGGAGACACAGTAGTTGAGGTCAGAGCAGAGGACACTGTTTACCTGAGAACGGGAAGGTGCAAGTCCAGGCTGTTTGCATTATGATGCTTCACAGACTTCACTGTGTGTCTGGAAGGCTGTTGATTCGGAAGGCCTGGGATTCTGCACTGCGGACAAGCTCCTAGGAGTTGGGATCTGCTTACCATGAGCAGCAGAGATGCAGACAGACCTGGCTTTACACTGTCAGCAAGAGCTGCCACACCACCAGGCTCTCATGGAGCCCCCCACAACTCATATGAGTCTATTTTCTATTTATTTTAAAATGCCTTGTTTATGTGTATGTATCTTCATGTTTATATGTACATATGTGTGCAGGTGCTCATGGAGGCCAGAAGAGAATGTCAGATCCTGAATTAGTTACTTACCCATTGCTATGATAAAACACCATGACCAAGGAGACTTATAAAGGACTGTGTTTAATTGGGCTACAGTTCCAGAGGATTAGGATCCACCTTGGTGGAGTGAAGACAGGGTAACAGGAACAGCTGAGAGCTCACATTGCTGAAACTGCAAAGCCTGTCCCCAGTAACACGCCTCCTCCAACAAGGCCACACCTCCTAATCCTTCCTGTACAGTCTCACCAACTGGGGAACCACGTATTCGCAAATATGAGTTTGTAGGGGCCATTCTCACTTACTTTACTACCGATCCCCTAGGGATGGGGTTACAGGCAGTTGTAACCTCCCAGCCTGGGTACTGGAAATTGAACCCAGGTCCTCTGCAAGAGTAGGAAGTGCTCTAATGCTGAGCCACCTCTCTAGATCTACAACTAATATTCACTGAGCATCTTCTGTGACCATGCAGTTTCTTAGGTGCTGGAGAGTAAAAAGTCAATTAAATTGAAGAAACAAAAACAGCAATGACATCTATCCTGCCCATGTGGAATATCTGGGATAGAATTTTTCTGTATCCCCAGGCTGGTCTTGAACTTGTCATTATTAATTCTGTCTTAGCTTCCTTCCCTCCTCCCTCCTTCCTCCCTCCCTTTCTCCCCCACCTCTTTTCCTTCCTTTCTACTTTAAGAAAGTGTCTCTCTATTTAGTCCTAACTCTGTCTTAGCTGTCTTTCTTTCTTTTTTTTACTTTTATGGATTCTTTGTGGATTTCACATCATGTATTCCGATCCTACTCATCTCTCCGTCCCCTCGAATCCACCCTCCGCCGTTGCAATCTCTCCCAAACCAAACAAAATCAAATTTAAAAGAAAAACCAGAAACCAAACCAAAGCCAGACCAAATTAAACAACCAATCAACCAACCAACCAAACAAACAAAAAAACAAAAAAGAGGAGAGAGAATCTTGTCACGGAAGCTGCAGTGTGGCTGTTGAGACACAGTTTACCCTTTAGTCCGCTCGTCTTCACTTGCACATGTCCATTGCCATGAGCCATTGGTCTGGCTCAGGCCTCTGGTTTCCGCTACATCACTGATGATGGGCTCTCCCTGGGGATCCTCTTGGATATCTGTTGTTGTCCTGCTGTTTTGGGTTTGTAGATTTGTGTCCTTCACATGCTACAACTGTCCATAGATTCGGTGGATGTTGGATGGGCCACCCCACAACCCTGGGTCTGGGCCTGGGTGGTAGCTAGGTTGGTCGGCTGGCCAACTTTCCCTCATTGTCACTACCTAGAAGAGCTCTCCAGCACTGCCTCGACTTGCTCATCCAATTCAGCTTATAGCAAGGAACGGGGCCAGTGCTTTCGCTCTCAGAATCTCAGATTGGGGACCCCTCACTCATATCGCCAGGGCCAGCTCTACTGTTTTGCCCAGGCAAGGTGCAGGGGGACCTCTCTCCAGATTGCTGTAGGGCGGGGTGGGGGGTGGGGGCGGGGTCAACTCTGCTTTCACAAGCTCAGGGCTGGTGCACCTGCGACTCCAGCAACAGGGTCAGCTCTGGTGTGCTGCCCAGATGGGAAGCACAGGCTGCTGTCAAATGCCCTGCAGCTGGAGAGGGTCAGGGCTAGCTCTCCCACTCTGTGACCCCAGGGCCAGCCCTCTCACCTGCTGCAGGTGGTGATGGGTGAGGGGGGAAGACATCTTTCCCTCACCCAATGCCATCACATGACGGGGGTGGGGTTCAGCTCTCCTGCTCTAATGTCTTGGGGGATCGGCTCACCTGCCTCCCGACTGCAGCTCTAGTGTGCTTCCCAGGTGAGGTGCACACCTATGGTGAGGAGTGGGGTCATCTTTCCTGTGTGTAGAGTGAGCTCTCCCCTGAGGGGCAGGGCGAGCGCGTCTACTGCAGTATCCAGCAAGGGGCAGGGCAGGTCAACCCAGGGCCAGTGAAGGTGAGCTCAGCTCAGTACAGCAGAGTTCCAATAACCCCTGTGCTAACACAGGCCATTGTCATCACCGCAGACCCCAGCTGCACCAGGATCATGGACCCAGACATGGTCTCCACCAGTAGCTGGGGCCAGGTTGTCACCATGACCCCAGGTGGCCATGCAGGCCACCCAGATTAGCATGGCCCCCATGGCAGTGTGGTCCTTGGACACCAATGTGACCCCAGGTGGCATCCCAGATCACAGACCCTGGCACAGCCACCAGTGACAGGATGGACAGACATCAACACAGGCCCCGCCCTTGTGGCTGTTCCAGGACCCCTGATCAAGACCAGGACCTTAGTCATAGCCCAGACATCTCCCTTTCTCACCACCTTTACTTCTCCAGATCCGCCTCTCTCCCCAGCCCACACACCACCTCCCCATTCTGTACTCTCTCACACAGTGATAGCCGACCGCTCAGCACCGGGGCTTTCTGTAGGGTCATAGGTGGCCCTTGGCTGAGTACTGCCCGCCCGAGCCATAAGGGATGGTGTGGAGCTTTCCCCTCTCTGGTGTCCGGGTCTAGAGACTTCAGTCAGTACTTGGTCCGATGGTGCCTGATTCCCAGTGCCAGAGGTTCCTGGTTGATTGTGTCCCCTGCAGACCCGAAAGTGTGTGTGTGTGTGGGGGGGGTACTGTCTTAGCTTTCTAAGTGTTAGGATTACAGGCAAGTGATGCCATGTCCAGCCCTTATATGGAATTTATAACTTAGTGAGAGACGATGGCCAATAAATATGTTAGCTTTCCATTTTTCTTTTTTCTTTTTTTTTTTTTTTTTGGTTTTTCGAGACCGGGTTTCTCTGTGGCTTTGGAGCCTGTCCTGGCACTAGCTCTGTAGACCAGGCTGGTCTCGAACTCACAGAGATCCGCCTGCCTCTGCCTCCCGAGTGCTGGGATTAAAGGCGTGCGCCACCATCTCCCGGCCATTTTTATTTTTTCAATCTTTAATGTTTTGCTTTTTTTTTTTTTGAGACATGGTTTCTCTGTGTATCCTTGACTGTCCTGGACCTCGCTCTGTAGACCAGGCTGGCCTCAAACTCATAGAGGTCCACCTGCCTCTGCCTTCTGAGTGCTGGGATTAAAGGTGTGTGCCACCACTGTCCAGCAGTTCCATTTTTATAACAAAATAGCTGAGTGAATTGATTTAAAACAAGGATCTGTTCATTTTGGCTATGGTTTCAGCCCATGATCACTTGGTCTTGTTGCCTTGTACCTCATGATGGCAGTGCCTCATAGTGGTTAGTGTATGGGAGAGGAGGCTGGCTCACTTGGAGCAGCCAGAAAGCAAAGACAGGGACACACAGAGGGTGGGGTCCCAATAGCTCCTATAAGGGCACACCCTGATGACTTCTTCCTAGGCCCTGCCTCCTAAAGGCTTCAGCACCTTCCAATAGTGGCTTTAAAATATAAGGAAGACATTTATGACTATCATAAATGTGGTAAGTGAAGTATATAAATAATACAGCAGGCCATGTAGAGAAGACATGGTGCTGTTGGAAGATAGGATAGATGGGGAGCTGGCAGTTGCAGTGGCAGGGTGGGCTGCTGGGTATGCCAGTAAAAAGGAGAGCCTGGCCAAGTGTGGGGGAACGTGCTTTAATGCCAGCAGCCAGGAAGCTGAGGCAGGAGGATGACGAATTCAAAGCCAGAGAGCATGGTGGTCAGTGCCTTTAATTCCAGCACTACGGAGGCAGAGGCAGGTGGGTACTTGTGAACTTGAGACTAGCTTGGTCTACATAGCAAGTTCCAGGCCAGCCAAGGCTATGTAGTGAGACTCTGCCTCAAAACAACCCTCCCCTACCCCCCTCCCCCCCAAATCCAGAAAGAAAGGAAATATCCCATGAGATCTCTATGATGAAAAGATTATATATAATACAAGCACACACTAGAGGCCAAAATGTCACAGGAAGCCTGAAGAGGACGAAGGGGTCTCCAGGCAGGCAGACAACGCAGGTGTCTCCAGGCTGGCAGAAAACGCTGGTGTCTCCAGGCAGGCAGACAGCGCAGGTGTCTCCAGGCTGGCAGACAACGCAGGTGTCTCCAGGCCGGCAGACAGCGCAGGGGTCTCCAGGCTGGCAGACAACGCTGGGGTCTCCAGCCCGGCAGACTACGCAGGG
>NW_004949141.1:1941368-1943277 GCF_000317375.1 Microtus ochrogaster
GCAGCTTCAGAAGTTGCTGCTTGATTGCCCTCACCTGCCGGAGGTGGGGGGGAGGGGGTGGGGGAGGAGGGATGGAGGGTGGGGAGGGGTGTGTTGTGAGGGGGAAGCAATAGGATACTCTATCTGGGCACACATTTGATGATCCATCATTAGAAAAGAGATTCTGAAATGCCGGGTTGCATAGGATGAAGAAAAATGGAAGTTAGTTATTTAATAAAATTAAGACTGTGATACAGAGTGATTTCCTCATTTGCCTTTAATTTTCGTCCTAACAATCTCTTACTCTCCGAATATTAATGTACTATAGTTTACTTCAAAACTTTCCGCAGCATTTTTGGTGAGCCGTGTTTCCATTTTGTTCTGTAGACAGACAGGGTCTTGTACACAGTCAGCCTGGTCTCAGCTCTGTGATCCTCCTGCATCAGCCTCCTGAGTGTTGGGGTTACAGAGGTGTGCCACCACTCCTGACTGACAGACCATGTTTCTTAATTAAAGTAGAAAATTTGATTAGAAATTCAAATAAACAGTAAACCTGAGCCAAACCAAAAAAATTCTTTGGGGGATGGAGAGATGGCTCAGTGGTTAAGAGGACTGACTGTTCTTCTACAGGTTGTGAGTTCAATTCCCAGCAACCACATGGTGGCTCACAACCATCTAAGGTGGGTGTAATGAGATCTGGCACCCTCTTCTGGTGTGTCAGCATACATGGAGGCAGAATGTAGCATATACAATAAATAAATATTAAAAAAATTCTTTATTGAGAATATAAGGTCTGCATTAGGGTTCACTAAAGGAACAGAATTGATGGGCTGAATCTATGCGGATTAAACCACATCCAGGAGCCAGGTACCATCTTTGTGAGAGAGACTTGCCCTTGGCGGACAGGGAATGAGTGACTTCAGCTAGTCTAACAGAGTTTGGACACCCGGAGAGGACACTGAGGACAGTGAAGAGCCTTCAGGGAACAGCGAGCACCCAAGGTTCGAGAGGTGGCTGAGGTCAGAGGGAGTGTGATATTCCACTGCTGGGCGGTAGGAGAAGCCGAGGTCAGATTATAGCCCCTGGAAGCCGCACGCTCTCTTCCTCTATAGCTGTGGTTACCTTCATGGTTTACAAACACATACATTAGTTTTGGTTGCCGAGGGAACTTGGCTGCAAGTTGACTGATGTTTTGTGAGAAGGGAGGCGTTTGGGGGTGGAGGAGCGCCTTAAAGACAAGACCATCCTACTTGGCTAGCAATTTTTCTCTAGAATTTATACATCTTCTCATTTAATCACTTGTGAAAATGTCCCAGACATAAGCAAATCTTGAACTGGTAGCAGTTCTCTCTCTCTCTGGACAGTGTTTCTCTGGGTAGCCTTGGCTGTCCTGAAACTCACTCTGTAGACCGGGCTGGCCTTGAACTCATGGAGATCTGCCTGCCTCTGCCTCCTAAGAGCTGGGATTAAAGGTGTGCTCCACCACTGCCTCGTGAAACTGGCAGCAGTTTAAGTGGGTGCTTGTTGGGTAGCTAGACTTGAACAATCTTCCTGCTTCTGCCTCCTAAATGCTGAAGATTATGGACATGAGCCACCATATCTGGCTTCATTACCTTTTTAAAGGTCCAATAATATCTTATTATATGTACATCCCTATTTTATTTAAGGACTTTTCCTCTTGATGGATATTTGGTGGGTTTTTAAAAATTTGACTCTTATATGTAAAATCACTATAAACATTGATATCCAAGTATGTTTGAGTTTTCTGCTTTCAATTCTTTGGATATACTTCTGCAAGATAATTGCAGGATAATAGACCACTCCATGCTGAGCATTGAAATTGACAATCAGCTTGACTGTTAAAACACATCTTTTGTATTATATTTCTTTTTGAAAAAAGATTTATTTTATTATTTAATTTTTTGTTATT
>NW_004949141.1:1943632-1944682 GCF_000317375.1 Microtus ochrogaster
TGTGTATGGCCAGAAGAGGGCACCAGACCCCATTACAGATGGTTGTGAGCCACCATGTGGTTGCTGGGAATTGAACTCAGGACCTTTGGAAGAGCAGCAATGTTCTTAACCTCTGAGCCATCTCTCCAGCCTGCCATTTGTATTTTTGAGAGCCTGGATGGACTCTGGATATGATCTACAGTCTAAATTTTTGTTGCCAACTCATACTGTCATTTAATATATTTTTCCAATCCCCATATTTTCTACTGAAAGTTAAATAAAGGCTATTGTGTAGATTCTGGTTCAGCTTTCTTTGTTTTATTTTTAACAAATGTGCTAATTTTTATTAATTTATTTTTTATTTTATGTGCACTGATATTTTGCCTTCATGCCTGTCTGTGTAAGTGTGTCAGGACCCCTGGAACAGGAGCTACAGACAGTTGTGAGATGCCATGTGGGTGTTGGGAACTGAACCTGGGTTCTCTGGATGAATTGCCAGTGCTCTTATCCACTGAACCATCTCTCCAGCTCAGTGATTCAAGTTTTTTGAAAGGAATGTCTCATGGAGTGATCTGCCTTTCCCATTGGGTCATATTGGGAGGTACTAAATAGATTTTTTTGTGTGTGTTTTGGTTTTTTAAGACAGGGTTTCAATGTGTAAAAGCCCTTGCTGTCCTGGAACTCTTTGTAGACCAGGCTGGCCTTGATCTACCTGCCCCTACCTCCTAAGCGTTGGGATTAAAGGCATGCACCCCACGCCTGGCTCACTAAGTACACTTCTAAACACAGACACAAACCTCTGAGAAAGAGCACAGGCGTGTGGATGATAAAGTGTCTTTGTTCCCCGTGACATCATTTGTTTTGTCTTTTCGCGGTTTCTCGGTGTAGCCCTGTCTGTCCTGGAAGTCACTCCGTAGGCAATGCAGGCCTCAAACTCAGAGATCTGTCCGTTTTAAGTGCTGGGATTAAAGGCACGTGCCATCACTGACTGACATGCTTTCTTAGCTTTGTCCATCACATCTTGTGTGGGTCCTATCATCTGTCCACCGCATCTTGGGTGGGTTCTATCAT
>NW_004949141.1:1945257-1948631 GCF_000317375.1 Microtus ochrogaster
GTGCGTCACCACCACCCGGCTCTGAATGCAGGTTTAAAGACATTTGATGGCAGTCAAAAGTTCCGGACTGAGACCCACCTGCCTCTGCCTTCCAAGTGCTGGCTAATTAAGAGAAACAAAGATTTTTAATATTTTGCTACTGTCATTCTTTATAAGGTAACAAATTAGTTTATCTTTGGATTGTATGGTATTAGAATGTTTGATTTTTGTGAATTGTTGTGTGAGATGATGATTTGAGTCTCATAAAAGAACCATTAAATGAGTTTGGCTTCAGATTAGAATAGAATTTCTAACAATTTCTAAAAGTGGCCCTAAACATACTTCTGCTATTTTTATTCCTTATTAATGTGAAGTGGTGTTTTTAGCCCTGATGATCACAAAATCAAAATGATCATCTATTTTGGAAAACAGTGAAGAGGCCCTTCGTTCTGCCTATCTGTTTGACTGCTGGTTATTTTTAGAATATTTTACAACTACTCTTTGGCAATTCTCTCTCTCTATATATAATATATGTGTGTGTGTGTGTATGTGTGTGTGTGTGTATGTGTGTGTGTGTGTGTGTGTATAATGGTTCTAGATTATATCCACCACAAATTCTCCCTGCCTTTTTCCATGGACACCCCTCTTCAATGCTTCCCCTTTCCTTTTTTGGAGGGATTTCAGATAGAGTTTCTCTGTATAGCCCTGGTTGTCACAGAATTCACTTTTGACCAGGCTGGCCTTGAACTCAGAGGACTGCCTGCCTCTGCCTCTTGAGTGCTAGCATTAAAGGTGTATGACACCACTACCTGGGCTCATCTTCTTAATAACTCACGGAGTCCAGTTAGTATTGCCTGCATGTGCGCGGGCATGGAACTATACTCAGAACATGGGCAGCGCACCGATGGCCACACATTCTCTCCTAGCAACCATCAATTTCCGGGAGCTCCTCAGATAGGAATGGAGCCTCGCGGGTCCCTCTCCCATCCACGCTAGAATATTGATCAGTTTGGTGTGATGCAGGTAACATCGCTTCCATGAGTTCATGAATACAATGGCCATGTCATGACCTGAAGACAGCGCTTCTTGCCATCCTTTAGATTTTACATTCTTTCTGCCTCCTCTTCCTCCCTGTGCTCTGAACCTTAGAGGGGGAGTTGACAGTGATGTCCTATTTAGAGCAGAATACTCAGCAGTCTCTGCACTTGGAGCAGTCACGAATCTCTTTATTGACTGTTTCAACTCTGTCCAAGGTTGAGTGTAGCATTATTAAATTTGTTGATATAGCCGGGCAGTGGTGGCGCACGCCTTTAATCCCAGCACTCGGGAGGCAGAGGCAGGCGGATCTCTGTGAGTTCAAGGCCAGCCTGGTCTACAAGAGCTAGTTCCAGGACAGGCTCCAAAACCACAGAGAAACCCTGTCTTGAAAAAAACAAAAAAAAATTAATAAATCTGTTGATATGAACATAGATATCTAGAAGGCAGTTTGAAAACATGTCCCTTTAGCAAAACAATAACAGTAGATTCTTCCCTGTGTAGCAATGGGATTTCGACCATGCTCACATTATTGGGCATGAATTTCCTCCCGTGTAGAAGACCTCAAGTCAGATCATGCCAGTACGCACAAGTATGCACAACTTGCCCGGAGATCAATCAACTCCCCCAACCACCTGCGTGGCACCTTCCAGAACTGCGAAAGTAGCCAGGATGGAAGGCTTCTGTGACAGTTCTGGCTTGGTTGCCACACGTTCTGCAACCAAAGTGCATTGTGTCTTTAGCAATAGGGTTTTACCACGTAATTATAGTGGGCAACCAAGAGAAACAGCAGTAAGATGTGTTGTTTGGGGGGAAAGCTGGGGTCTTTTTGACCAGTTTTCATTTAATAACCTGTGTCTTCTATGTGGAACAGGGTCCCCTTGTTGGACTAGAAGTCCAAACATCAGGGAGGAGTTGCTCCAGACACCACTCACATAACCACAAATTGATGCAAAAGCAAGAGGATTTTTATTCTGTCATGACAGGGCCCTTCAGGTTCGGGATATGAAGGACAACGATAGCTGTTACAGTCCATCTTTTAAAGCAAAAAGCCACAGACACAAGGGGGGTGACCTGTAGGTTGTTTTCCAACTTATTGGACTGGCTTATTCAAAGGGTTACTGGTAGTGATTGGTCTATTCCATAGCAGGAGAATAGCTGCGTGATAAGGGAAACATCTGTAGGTGCGACTGTTCCTTTTGTGAACTGCTGACATTCTGAGTTTGGCACATGTGCCAACTACAGGTATCCTGTTCTCCTAAGCAAACGGGATGTTCTCATGAGAGCAGGCTAGCTGCAGGTCCTGAGGGGGTCCTGAGGGTCTCAAGCAAACAGGATGTTCTCACGGGAGCAGGCTAGCTGCAGGTTCTGAGGGGGGGTCCAGAGGATCTTTCACCCTGAGGCGGAGCACCTCTGTTCAAGGACCCTTGTTTGTTTGTTTGTTTGTTTGTTTGTTTAAAGACAGGGTCTCACTATCTAGCTCTGGCTGACCTGGAACTCATTATGTAGACCAGGTTGACCTCAAACTCACAGAGATTCACCTTCCTCTGCCTCCCAAGTGCTGGGATTAAAGGTGTGTGCTGCCACTCTCGGCCAGACTCCTTTTTAAAAAATTGAACTTTCAATTAGATTGCAAAGCAGCGAGCTTCCTCAAGGCTTTTCCAGACACCCTTGGTTTTGGTTACTCTTTCTCATTCCGGTCCCAAACCTTCCACTCCAGTGTCCCACACCTCCATTTTTATGTCACGTGCGTTCCACTTTCCCTCCTTCCTTCAGACCCCTTTCCGCCTTCCTCACGAGCCCTTCCTAGCTTCCTGACTGCAGCCAACACTCCAAATTAAACACACAAACCTAAACATTTGAAGCTAGGCTCCATGTACGAGAGAGGACATGGAATGTTTGTCTTGCTGGGCCGAGATACCTCAGTAAGCAGAGCTTTTCCAGCTCTAATTCATAAATTTTACTTTCTTTACGCTTAAAGAAAATCCCACTGAGCATATGTACCACCCTCTCACTCTCTAGCCGAGTCTGCTTCCTAGCTGTGGACACTGACACACAATATCTCTGGAGGAGGCTATGGAGACCCTTGGGTAAATGCCAAACAGTGCTATAGTGGGGTTATATGGAGGTTCTATCTTTAGCTTGGTAAGAAAGCGCCACACAGATAGCCATAGTGGCTGCACCATGGGTATCTTCCACCAGCAATGTCTGTCTTTTTCCACATCCTTGCCAGTGTTTGTTGTTGTTCTGTTTTTTGATGATTGCTGTTTGACTGAGTGGACTGAGCTAGCACAGGCAAGCCTTTCTCCCTCACTCTGTTTATAACACGAGCAAGGGGCCTCTCACCAAGGAGATGCTCC
>NW_004949141.1:1949511-1959123 GCF_000317375.1 Microtus ochrogaster
AGCCAAAATCAGTGAAAGCACAAAGGATGAAAAATACCACCATATGTCAATACAAAGAAATGAAGCGCTCGAAGTCCCGGTAAATTTCCCAAGGCATTGGGAATTCAATGATACGGACGGCATTCTTCTCTCCTAATTATTGAGGCTATATTATTACTCAGCAACATATTCATCATCATCCCCCCAGCTTCAAACTCCCCAAACAGCGCACCCCCAATTACTTACAAAAAAAACTGGACTTTGTAGGTTAGGTACGTCTTTATTTTCCTATTACTACTAAAGATTTAACTCTGCTCTTTAATTTCTTCCTGGAGACTTTTGATTAAACTCTGTAAGAAGCATAACACCCAAGGCAGAGTGAGTTATTACCTTATTAAATAATGCTTGCTCCTAAAATGTAGCTCATAGAATTAATCCCTTACTTTCTTATCAATTACTTATCCTTCCTCCTCATCACCTACTGGAATTACATAGCAGTGAGGTAAATAGTATTATAGAAACTTATGCATGTCAGAATTTTCTGCAGCAATCTTATTTACAAGAAATTATAGGCTTTGTAATGACGGCAAGGACACTTCTTAAGCAACTTACTGGTAAAGAGCCTAAAGACATCATGGTGCATTTAATAAAATGCAGGTCGATCATTTGTTCCACACTGATAATAGCTGACATATAGCATTAGCATGTCACATGGGAGCTATAGAGAATCATTACCCTAAAGATCCCTTCTGAGACTTTTTTGGACATACCTCATAGGCATTAACTAAAATTACATCTAAAAATCCTATAGAGATTGCTTTTAATGCTTTTACAGATGGCTCCTCAAAAGGACAAGGAGTTTTGTTTTATATACAAATTCCACTTTCTCCACAGAAAGAGAGAGAGAAAGAGAGAGAGAGAGAGAGAGAGAGAGAGAGAGAGAGAGAGAGAGAGAGAGATTAACAGTCCGGATTCATGGCAATCAGTCATCCTGTATGGATGTTTCTTAGCATTGAATATTTTAATTGACCCTGCATATTGCGTTCAAACTGTTTCTCTTTAAGAAATCACGAGATTAAAACCTAAACCCACAATTATTTCTCTCCCTCCAGACGTCTTAAAGACAATAGCAACATTTTTTCATAACTTATATTTGTGTTCACTCTGACTTTTCAGGCCGGTTAACATCTGTTAATGCTCAAACCGGTGCGCTGGTCTCCTCCTCGCCCCAATACATCCTCACCCGACTGCTCAAAAAAATCTCACAAACTTCTCCGTCAAAAGATCCTACAGGTACAGATTCTCTTCCCTTCATGAGCATCTGAGCCTGCCCCTCTCCTTCTTCTTTCACCCCACTGCCCTCTGCTGGCAGAATAAATCCTCCAGGGTTAAAAGCTAATGCTACTTGGCAGCTATTACTCATATCTCAGAATCTGGACATTTAAAATATTCATGTAACGGCCGATACTTTTTCTGATGTGATTGTTACAGCTGCTCACAGAGCTGGAATACCTAGGATACCATTAATCATGTATTGTACCCCTTCTCCTTTCTAGGACTCTCATTACAACTAAAAACTAACAATGGTCATGCTAATATTAGCAAATGCTTTAAGGAATTTTGCAATTGGTGGAATATTAACCATGTTACTGGAATCCTGTACAACCCACAGGGTCAAGCTATTGTGGAATGACATCATCAAATACTTAAATGGCAAATTTTAAAAGTAAAAGTGGGTATATACACCTACCTAGATCCCTACATAGCATGCTATTTTTAGCCACGCTTACCTCAAATTTTTTCACTTCAAAGAATAATGCTTCTGCTGCCTAAAGCATTTTACCCTAAAGGAGACAGATCCTAAAGTAAATGTAAGATGGAAAGATCTAGAAACTAATCAACAGAAAGGACCAGATGTCCCTCTAACATCACAGAGAGGCTATGCTTGTGTCTTTCCAGGAAATGAAGTCCCAGATGGCTCCCACTCTGATGCATCCAACCAGGGCAGCCTCCCAGAGACCACCAGACAAATGGAGTATATGAAGATAGACAACAAACCCAGCAAGGGGAGACAACAAGACTTCAACTCATCAAGCTGAGATATTGAGGGGACAACAAAGATACAATACTATGGACTCCAAAAATGCTGCTATGTCTTCTGAGCGTATTACTGTTAATTCTCAGCTTGTCAACTCAGATTCCTTTTGTCAGGAGGGATAAAAGTCACGCCTGTAATAGGAGACAGGCTGATGCTCTTTGGTCAAGCTAAGGATTGTTTTTAGCCTAGTCCCAGGAGCGATGACCGGAATACAGAAATGGCCTGTGGGATCAGTAAAACTGCTACTATTACAGCAAAAATAGTAGCAGAAGTTAATCAAGAAATGGGTGAATTGAGAACTGATTTTGTTTTGTTTTGTTTCTTTGTGTAGCCTTGGCTGTCTTGCAACTCATGCTATAGGCTACGCTGGCCTTGAACTCACAGAAATCCATTTGCCTCTGCTTCCTGAGTGCTGGGATTAAAGGCATGCGCCACCACTACCCAGACAGAACCACAGTTTTAAAAATTAGAGCTACTAAAGATTATTTTTTGCTGAAGCATAATTGTGGTTGTCAACAATTTCCTGGCATATGTTTCTATAAAACTGTCCACATTCAAATTGATGATCTGCATAAAGAGATTAAAGTCTCTCAAGTGATATTTGAGTGATAACCATGGTTAAGATGGCCTTCCTCTTTCCTGAGTCCTCTGCTAGCTATTCTCACGATTCCATCACGCTTGCCTAACCATTCATTCCTGACCTCTATTACAGCCACAACCTTCTCTTTAAAAAACATAAGAAGGGGGTATGTTTGTGCTCACAGATAAGCACTAAGGGAACATGGAGTGTTGAGTACACAGGGTTGTTCCTTCAAGGGAAGACATGCAAGACTTGTTTTCCACCCAGAAGGCTGGGAGCAGATGTGTTTACTAGCCTGGTGACCTTTGCACTCTGTGGCTAGGGACCTTCCCAGCACCAGATCCTCCCCCCAGACCTCTATCATAAATTTGCTTTCCCAGTCAACCTGTAGATTTTCTCCTTATGGACTTTACGAAGAGTTTTGATGTGGTCACGTCTGACCTGTACTTGGTTTACTCTGCTCCTCAAGGAGCTTTAGGTATGCTTTGTTGTGCGCGTGGGGGCTGAGTCAGCTGTCACCAGAGTAATTTCCATCAAATTGTGCTGTTGTTAAATATGCCTAAAACAAACCACTTGGGGTCAGACTCCTGAAGTTTGAACCAACACTGGTTACCGAGGCAGGCCAAGCTGAGCTGCATTCTTTCCTTCCGTGGCTTGTCTCTTTGTAGTCTGTTAAGGTGACAGAGACCCCTGCAAGATCCCCTGGAGGTGTGTGGACTCTCTAATAGGCACTGGGAGCTGAACAACTCAGGTCCTCTGGAAAAACAGCAAGCACTCAAATGTTGCTTCATGTCTATCTATCTGTCTGCTGTCTGTCTGTCTGTCTGTCTGTCTGTCTGTCTATCTATCTATGGCAGAGTCTTACCATATCACCCTAGCCAACCAGGAATTCACTATGTAGACCAGCAACTCAAAGAGATCTGCCTGCCTTTGCCTCTCTAGTACTGAAATTAAAGGCTCGCACCACACTTGACATATTTTTTTAAGATTTAATTGTCTTTTGATTATGTATATGCTGTGTATTAGTATATAGAGAAGCACATGAGCGTTGGTGCTGAGGAGCCCAGAGGAGCTGGATCCTTTGGAGCTGGAGTTGTTAGAGGTTGCATGCCAGCTGAGCTGGGTGCTGAGAATTCACCTTGGGTTCTCTGCCAAAGCAGTAAGCGCTCTTAACTGCTGCTCCACCTCCAAGCCTCAAAGTAGTTTTAGTTTGCGTTGACCTGAGGCCTAAAGAAGCTGACGACTTTAACAATGCTATTATCCATTTGTAACGTTTCTTTTGGGAACTCTGCTTAGTTCCTGTGGAGGTTTGAATGGAAATGGCCCCCATAGGTTCATAGGGAGTGGCATATTAGGAGACTGCTGGAGTAGGTGTGGCCTTGTTGGAGGAAGTGTGTCACTTGGGGTGGGCTTTGAGGTTTCAGATGCTTAAGCCAGACCCAGTGATTCAAGTGCCTCACTGACTCTTCCTACTGCCTATCATCCAGATATAGAACTCTCAGCTACTTCTCTAGCGCCATGATTGCCTGTGTGCCGCCATGCTTCCTACCATGATGACAATGGACTAAACCTCTGAACTATAAGCCAGCCCCGATTATTAAATATTTTCCTCATAAGAGTTGCTGTGGTCACGATGCCTCTTCACAGCAATAGAAACTCTAACTAAGGCATTACCATCTCATTTTTGATTTTTTTCAATGTGTGGTTTTGTTGTTTTGCTTTCCGTTCCTGGTGTTTAATGGAGGCAGGCAGGAGCAGGTTTATGAGCAGGTAACTCAGGCTTGGGTGACAACTTTGCAGGAGCTCCTCCTCTGGATGTGAGGAGCTCAGGTGAAGGGCCCGGAATGAGTGTCTGGGATATGGGGCCTTGAGGTGCAGAGGCGGGGACTTGGGGGTAGGAGAAGAGCAGCAGGCTGGAGGAGCCTCAGGGTCTCAAACCAGGAGTCCTAGAAATCTGGCATTCTGGGGGCAGCTTCAGTAGACATCTGACTGTCCAGCTCACATGGAGCAGTTTTCATAGACCAACTTCAGTTTCCCTGTAGGCGACAAGCCCGCAGTGCCTACTCCAAGGCAGCCATCGGACCTCATTGACTCTCAGCCCACACCGCTACTCTGACTTCACCTTCTCCAGGTTGGCCCAGGCTGCCCCAGCTCTTCGGCCGGTGGATGCACCAGGAGTCCATGCTCAGGCTAACAGCACACAAAGGACTTAGTTGTGGCACCACCTTCAGCTACCAGCCTGGCCACAGGACCTGCAGAGCGGGACCCTGGGATGCCAGGACATTGGCGCTGTTGAGGAACACCCAAGTTGAAGAGGCGAAGGTGAAGTACATCTGTCAGCTCTGTGAAGGTGGGAGGAGCTGCTTAGGTGTGGGCGCACGTGGAGCACCAAGTGGTGCAGGTCCTGTGAGCTGCGTGGGCACAGCAAGGTAGGGAGGGCGACAGGACTCCAGTGGAAGAATTAGTGGTCTTCTTTCAATTTTCTTTCTTTCTTTCTTTCTTTCTTTCTTTCTTTCTTTCTTTCTTTCTTTCTTTAGATTTGTTTATTCATTATGTATACAACATTCTGCCTCCATGTATGCCCACATGCCAGAGGAGGGCGCCAGATCTCATTACAGATGATTATGAGCCACCGCATGGTTGCTGGGAATTGAACTCAAGACCTCTGGAAGAGCAGCCAGTGCTCTTAACCACTGAGCCATCTCTCCAGCCCCTCTTTTAATTTTTTATGCTTACTTTAGTCAAGGTTCTCTAGAGGAGCAGAACTTATAGAATGTATGTATGTATGTATGGCCTTTTTTTTCTCTTTATTTTATTTTATTTATTTATTTTTTTGGTTTTTTGAGACAGGGTTTCTCTGTAGCTTTGAAGCCTGTCCTGGAACTAGCTCTTGTAGACCAGGCTGGCCTCGAACTCACAGAGATCTGCCTGCCTCTGCCTCCCGAGTGCTGGGATTAAAGGCGTGCGCCACCACCGCCTGGCTTCTCTTGATTTTAATACTTTTTTCCCCCATCTTCTGATTTGGTCCCTTACTCCCAAGGCTCCGAGGGGTATCATTACATTATTTATTTGAAATCTCTGAATTTTTGTTTGTTTGTTTTTGGTTTTGTTGAAACAGGGTCCCACTATGGAGACCCGGCTGACCTGGAACTTGTTATGTAGAGCAGTCTGTTCTCATGGAGACTACCTATCTCTGTTTCCTGAGTGCTCGGCTTAAAGACATGAGCCACCATGGTTGGCTTGAAATATTTCTGGTTTATAAAAAAGTGTTTACTCTATTTTAAATTCTGAGCATGCATGTGGGTCTTTGAGCCTGTGTGCTGGTGCTCAAGGGGGCCAGCAGGGTTAGACACTGGAACTGGAGTTAGAAGCTGTGGACTGCCTAGGCAGCTGTGAGCGCTGGTCACTGAACTTGGGTTCTCTGGAACAGCAGCAAGTGCTCTTAACCACTGAGCTCATCTCTCCAGCCAAGATTCTCTCCAGTTTCTAAACAGAGAACTTACCTCTTCCTACAGCTTTTGCTGTACCCTAGAAGGTTTCTTTTCTTATGTTTAAGCTTTGACTTATGTGGTCAGAGAACAAACACTTCAGGCACTTAGTAAAGCCAGTTCTGGACTGAAAAAAACCTCTAAACAGGCGAAGAATGCTTAAAAATGTGCTCAGATGCTAAAGAAGGAAAAGAAAATGGGATTGATACAGAAAAATAAGTAGTTTAAAAATAATAAAGTCTTTAAAGAAAGATTAAAATAATATAAAAAAATAAGCCACACAAAGATGGAAAATACACAAGGGGTCTGGATCCTGTATGTTGCTTCGTTGACTTTGAATTTCTTAAATGCTAATGAACAAAATGGAAGCTGCTGAGACATACTGGACTGTAGAAAAACAACAGAACTAAACCGTCCTATATATTTTAAGGATGTCTTAACTTTAGAATGGAAGTCAGAAAATGTGTTGTATTGGGGGGAGAGTTTATGCTTTTGTTTCCACAGGAAACAAAAAAACTATGGATTCCTTCCAAATTAATGAAGATTAGATTTGACCAGGGAAACCGCCTGAAAATCTTGGCTACATATGTGAAGGAAGAACCCAAGGAAAACTACAATATAAGTGATGTATATGCTGATCCCTCTATGTAAGATGGATGCTCTGAGACTGGATGAGACATGATAAATCTTGTTGGCTACAGAGTCCTCATGACTTGTTATTACACGCCATCCTTTCATATGGCATGGATGGAGGTTTGGTTATACAGTCCAAACAGACTTATAAAGTTGACAGATGCCTTTTACCTGCTCAAACATAGAACAAAAAAAATCATCTTTAGCTGACTTGTGCCCACCACACATTCCATACTTGTATTAATGTCAATATGTATATTACCTTCAAAAGTTTGTATATTTTCAGAAGAAAAGGATCAGACACCAATGAAGACAAGTAGCCCGGGTGATCCAGCCTCTCAGAATGCCTCTCTTGCAGTTTCCTCAAAATTCTGTATCTAGAGCAACTTCAAAGCTGCTAGTTGAGATGGTTCTAGTCCAGCTACTCCCAAGACTTGACCATTATCCAAATTTCCTCAGGGTCCCCTAAAGATGCTGTCACCACCAGACAACGGGAAGCAGTTTAGAGAACATGATACCCACAGTCACAAAAGGTGAGGTGGGTTATGGATGTTTGTCATTGTTTAGAGGGACTAGTTGCAAGTTGTGATTGGTCATGGTCAGGGAAGAAACTAAACAAAGGAGGTTAGATGCAGTTTTTTTTTTAACTCTTTGGGGTCCACCACCCAGCTTTCAAATAAATACATGGAGACTTTTTTTCTTTTAATTTATAAATGCCTAGCCTAAGCTTGGCTTGTTTCTAGTTAGCTTTTCTAACTTAAATTATAGTGTTTCTCTTTAACTACGTTGTTACGTTTCTTTATTCTGTATATCTTTCTTTCCTTCTCATTCTGTGGCTGGCTGTGTGGCCATGGGACTGACTCCTGGTATCCTCTTCTTTTTCTCTTTTTCTCACTCCTTCTTCCTCTATTGAGCCAAGATTTCTCCTCCTAGTTATTCTCTCTGCCTGGAAGCAGCCCTGTCTATATCTCTCCCCTGTCTAGTTATTCAGCTCTTTATCAGATCAATCAGATCTTTTAGGCAGGCAAAGTAACACAAATTTACTGAGATAAATAAATGCAACATTGAAAGAATGCAACACATCTTTGCATCATTAAACAAATGTGTTCCGCAGCATAAATGAATGTAACACATCTTAAACTAATATTCCACAACAGTTAGATTCAGGGATCTTGTTCTTTAAGGGAAAAAAGAGGGGATATAGGATAAAAGGGTAGATTGTTGAATCTACTCTTAAACTAAAAAAGTAATTATTAGTCTTAAATATTTTACATTGGCATGGACTTTTTTATATAGATATGAATTTAAGGTTATTTTTATACTGTATGTAAGTTTCTACTCTTGTTTAAGGTATTGTGCCTATCAGCTTATTTAACAATGTTCTATAAATTTCTTTTTCTTAAAGAGTTTTTATTTATTATGTATACAGCATTCTGTCTGAATGTATACCTGCAGGCCAGAAGAGGGCACCAGATCTCATTACAGATGGCCGTGAGCCATCATGTGGCTGCTGGGAATTGAACTCAGGGTCTCTGGAAGAGCAGCCAATGCTCTTAACTTCTGAGCCATCTCTCAGAGGTGACCTTCTCAACCCCTCTACACTAGTTTCAATTTGAAGTCGGTTTTGTCAGCTGTTAGAACCAAGACACCTCTTGATTCCAGGTCCACTCCCTTTTCTTCCATCCTTCCATCCTGAGGTGTGTCTGTCTTTTGTGGTAAGGTGTGTTTCTTGGAGGCAACAAAGAGATGGTTCTTGCATTTTGAGCCTGTATCTTTTCATTGGGGAATTGAGGCCATTAATATTCATTCATAATTATTTCTGTCTGTACTGACTCCTGTCATTTCACTGGTTGTTGGAGGCCATGGGAGTTGCCACCTGCTGTATACTTCCATGCTCTCCAACAGTAGATATTTCAGTATTTGGATTTTTCCCATTTTCTCTTTTACTTAACTATTATTCTCACATGGTTTATTTTTTCCTGTGGCCTTGTGGGTGTTTTTCCTTCAGTCCAGTAGATTTTTTAAAGCATTTTTCTGTAGAGCTGGCTTGGTGGTCATAGATTTCTCTAGCTTATTTTTTTTTTTAAAGAATAATGCTATTTTCACTTGCATTTTTCATAATAAAGTTTAAAATAAATTTAAAACGTAATCATAAATAAAATACATCTTAAAACATTTGTTTTATTTATATGGATGGATATTCTTTGCCTTTGTATATTGTGTGCACCATTTGTATGCCTGGTGCCCTTGGAGGCCAAGGAGGGAGTCAAATCCCTTGGAACCAGAGATGTCCAGCTCCTACTGAGCATCACGAAGCCATCCTCTGGTCTCCGCATGCACTTTTAGCTTAATTTCTATTGCGGACAACTTTTATTTCTTCTTATACCATGACAGAGAGTTTTGCTGGGTATAGTGGTCTAGGTTGGCAGTTGTTACTTTTCAGAACTCAAAATGTGCCATTGCAAACCCTTCTGGTCTCAAAAGTTTTGATTAGACAATCTGCTACAATCCTGACCCATGTATCTTTATATGTGATGTTGTGTCTGCTACAATTCTGACAGGTGTATCTTTATATGTGACATTGTGTCCTCTCTTTCTCTTCTTTCCTTTCAGTGTGCAGATGCCGGAATGTGACCTCAGGCCATAAGGCTTGGCAGGAAGTGCCGTTACCTGCTGAGCCACCTCACTGGCTCCTCTCTTGCTGCTTTCATTATGCTTCCTTTGCCCTGTCTGTGTAGTGTTTTAACTATGATGAAGGTTTAACTATGATGAACTATTGCTGTGATGAAGCACCAGGGCCAAAGCAACTTGGGGACAGTTGGGCAGTAATGCCA
>NW_004949141.1:1959613-1960989 GCF_000317375.1 Microtus ochrogaster
CTCCTAACTCTGGGAAACGGTCTGTCATGATTGTTTTTAGATTATTTTAATACCTTTATAACAAGATTCTTCTTCTATGCCTATAGCTTGCAGATGGTCTTTTCAGAATGTTGCTGTTCCCACTGGTACCCTGCTAATATTCCATCTCTGTCCTTGCTTGACTGTTCCATTTCCTTCACCTTGTCTCCAAGCTCAGGTGTTCTCTCCTCTCCTGGATCCTTCTTGCTGTGAGACAGAGTGTTTGTTTAATTTATTTATGTTTTCATTCCCAGTATTCTTTCAGATGCCTTTTTCATTATTTTTTTTTTTTTACCTCTTTGTTAGATTCCTAGTTCATGTCTTACAGCACCCTCTTTGTTCCGTGCAGCTGTCTGTGTTCCCATTGTGTTCCCTTCCTGCAATAAGCACCCGGACACCAGGAAGGGTGGAGAGAGACGTCACCCCTCGAGGCCAGGTCCAGTTTGTATTCTCTTTCTGCGCTCTGAAACCACAAAGTGGGGTGAGCAAGCAAGCAAGATTTCGCAGGGGCCCACGTGGTAGTCATTAGGCTATTAAGGGCAGCAGCCCATTGTTTCAGTTATTCCTCCAGGTCACTCTGTCCTACGTAACAAGTGAAGTCATCCTTGGCAAACAGGCAGTGCAAGCAGTGCTTTAGATAAACCACTAAACAAATCAATATCTAATAATCGGTTTTTTCTACCTTATTCTATTTTATTTCCTCCTCCTCACCTTCATAATGCCTTACAAATTTATTTTGAAGAAATACTCCAGGCGTCTGATCTATGCTGTACGTACTCCAGTGGCTTCTGCTTGTGCCGCTGGCCTTAATTCACTTTAATAACTTTGGCAGTTTTCTCATATTTCTAACTGACTAGCATAAGAATAGCATTTCTCTCATGTATATATCTCCCCTTTCAGCGATAACCAAGACTAAATCCCTAGGATTTTGGAAGATCATTGTTGTCAATGAATCCGTTTCATTCTGACGTGTGACTGCTTTCCGGAACAATAGCTCAGTCTTTCTTGTTCTGAATAGAGATCTGGCTATGTTGAACTTGCTGGGTTCCTATTGTAGTGGCATCAGCAGTCATGGGCACTGTCAGGGCCGTTCAGAGCAGGACTATTGAAAGTATGGGAGGTTTTTTAAAAAATATTTCTTGACTCTAAGGGACATAAATATGGCTGGATCTTGATTCCTGGGAGTACTTCTAAATTGGAAGCCAAGAATACCAGTCCACAACTGTCTCCTGGAGAGCAGGTGTAGGTACCCTGGTGCAGATGAAGTGTGTACTGTTAGGAGTTACTGTTCTTTTAACAGTAACTCTCCTTCCTTCCTTCCTTCCTTCCTTCCTTCCTTCCTTCCTTCCTTCCTTCCT
>NW_004949141.1:1961639-1973622 GCF_000317375.1 Microtus ochrogaster
CCTTCCTCCCTCCCTCCCTCTTTTCCTCCTTTCCTCCCTTCCTCTCTTCCTTCCTCCATCCCTTCCTTCCTAGTTTGTTTTTGTTTTTGAGACAGGGTTTTTCTGTGTAGCTTTGGTTGTCCTGGAACCCACTCTGTAGATCCATCTGCCTCTGTCTCCTGAGTGCTGAGATTAAAGGGTGTGCCACCATCATCCAGCTCAGCCTGCTTTCTTATAAAACTCAGGACTACCAGCCCAAAAATGGCCCCACCCACAACAGGCTAGGTTCTCCCCGGTCAATTACTAATTAAGAATATATCTTACAGGCTTGCCTACAGCCTGATCTTATGAGGGCATTTCTTAATTGAGGTTCCCTTCCCTCAGATGACTTTAGCTTGTGGTAAGTGGACATTATAAAACACCCCTCAAAGACCCATATGGCCTATATGTCCTTCCGTGGGAGCCCCCCTGCTGATCTCCTTTTGAGGAAAAGTTCATGCGTGACCAGTATTTAAGACAAGATTAATAGGTGCCCCCCCCCCCAGTGCATAATCGTCCTTCTGTCTTCTGGCCACTCGTCCACGGGCTGTCACTGACTGGAGCCATCTCTGAAACATATCGCAGTCTGCTTTTCTGATATGAGCAGCTCCCTCACAGCTGATGGTCTGAGGGACGATCCATGGCTGGCCTATTTCTCAGGAGAAGTGCCACCTAAATGAAAAAAGGGGGAGACCCTCTGGGAATAGCTGGTTATACTGATGGGTGGCCAGGAATTAGAGCTGCCCTTGAACAAGATTGTTCTCCAGACTAATTTAAGTGACAGGGTCAGAGAGGCTGAATGGGGATTGCATAGATACAGATGTGTCCTCGGGATCAGGAAGAACATCAGGAAGCCAAGCAGGAGCTGGGCTGTGTCTCCACCCCAAGCTAGTTTTGAGCTGGTCAATTCTAGAGGCGGCTCTGGGTCAGCTCCCACAGTTCAGTCCTGGCTTGGGTCTACATCTCCCTTGGTGTGGGTGTGACTGCAACTTCCAGGTCTGAGGGGTGGACAATTTTTGTGAGGTGTTAGCTAAATCTTCCAGGAGCCCCTAGAGGTGGGCGTGTCTACATTCTCAGAGGTCCTTTGAGTCCTTTGGGAGCATTGGAGGTGGGTGACCAAATGTGACCTCAAAAGGAGAGTGACCACATTTACAGCATGGGCAATGTACCCTACACAGTACATGTGGTAGGATTGGTAGGATTTCTGGCCAAGGGAGGTCTATTTCTTGGCAATGTTTGGCCAGTGTCACTTTAAAAGTCCTAGCCATTCTCTGAACTTGATGTGAAGGTTGAAGGTAGAATCATGTGCACAGTTTCAAGTCAGTTCTCTGTGCAAGTAGGAGCTTCAGCCTAGCCTGAGAAACTGCACGTCATATCCAGGAAGTACAGGAGCCCTTGATTGGGTTGAATACCAGTAAAGTCCACTTCTAGACGTTTAAATGGTAGGCCCCTGTTTTTGTGCCAGTGTGGGGCATTGCGTTCCTGCTTGAGATTGGTCCAAGCACCCTGCAGACAGGCCTTGCTAGCTTGTTGGGTCACTGTTGGCAACTTCAGGATCACCAAATATCTTTGCAACAAATCTTGTAGAGCACCTCCCCCACCACCACCGAGGTGCGTAGCTTCTACTGCGTCTCAGGAATCATAATTTCCCTATAGTCGTCAGTCTTCCTGATTTTTAGTAGCCCCTTCATAGGTTATTAAAACATACTTCCTGGGGGTGATGAGAGGGAACTGCTGGGCTCTGTCTTCACCAAGAGCAGCCTGTTTTGTTGCCTGGTCTGCCAGCTGGTTTCCCCATCTCAGGCATCCTTGACATTTTGTGAGAGCCTGGCAGTGCCTCAGTGCCACAGCGGGAGCGAGCCCAGACAGCTTCTAGGAGCAGGAGGAGTTGGTCTCTGTTTTTAACTGTTGTACTCCTGTGGTGAGTCCCTTTCTCCATGTATTTTACTTTGAGTCTCTAGATGTAAGGGGTTATGACTTCAGCTCCCCTTGGACAAGGTTCCATGCTTGAATTGGGGAGCAGCTCATCCAATATGTCAAGCTGTGAGGAGAAAAAATATCTCTTTAATGATTTCTCTGCAGTCATGGAGGGCATCTCGTTCCTCCTCAGGCAATTATTGTCCAGATAACATAGCTGTCATCTTTTTGGATGAGGCCTGGCATTTCCTTAAGTGGGCACATTGCAATAGACTTGTCCGTGAAACGCGGCCATCCGGAGTCAGGCAGAGCTGTCTAGCTGGCGGAGGTTGGTGAGCATTGCATCAGGCAGATGTCTTTGGAGGGATGGGGGCAGGGCTGTCCTGCCTGGTGCTGCAGTGGAGCCAGTGGGAGGCAGCATCACTGGCAAATATCAACCTCAGGGGATACTAATGAGGCTGTTTTCCTCCGTGTCTTCAGACTTAATAGTTTTTTCAGAACTGTGCCGGTCTCACATTGGGTCAGTGCAGACCCCATTACGAGAAGAGTTCCCCAACCAAAAGCTGGGAGAGCTTATACGTGCCCAGCCCTTTTGTGGTGCACAGATGGAGAGGACCAGCTCTGCCCTCAAGCAGGTGCCTACCTGGCTGGCCATCTTGCAGCAACTTAAGAGGTCTTTACCTTAGGACCACACGTGTATCACCTTGCTCGGTCACCTCCTATTACAGAAGGTGTCGACTCAGAGACTCTGGTCCTGGGTCCCACAGTCCCCCTGGCCACTGGAAGAGGATCTGGGAATCCCATTGGGGCATATGCTTCCCCGTTCCAGAGGTCTTCAGTGGGCAGTGTGGACCAACTGGGGTCTTAGTGAAGGAGATCGACCTGGAACCCCCAGAAACGTTGGGGGACTCTTTCTGGGGTAAACACTGACAGCAGTGAGATGGAGGAGAGGAGACAGGACAGAAGCTAGGCAGCTCCTGAAAGGCTTCCATGGCAGGTCCAGTTTGTATTTTATGCTGTAAAACGACAGGTGGGGTGGGGGAGCAAGTAAGACTTTATGGAAGCCTTCATGCAGGTCAGCAGGTTGCCCGGGGCAACAGCCCATTGTTGCAGCTCCTTCCCCAGGTCATTGTGCTCCAGTCTACATGTGAGGTCATGCTTGGCAAACAGGCAGCAGAAGCTGTGCCTTAAGTGAATCATTGCACAAGTCAGTATCTAAGAACTGCTCCTTTCTACCTTGTTCTGCTTTACGTTTGGGAGTTGATTTTTTTTTCTTTCATTTCTTTGAACATACTTTTCAGTTTTTTTGAGTTCCATGTCTGGCATTTTGTCTAATTTATTCTCACTGGATGACATTACTGTAGGGTTAGTAATTTTTGGAGGAGTGATGTTGCCTTGATTTTTTTTTTATGCTTCTGTGTTATCTTGTTACTTGGGCTTTTTTTAATTTTAAAAATCACTATTAACTTATTCTAGGTATGCAGGTGTTTTGCCTGCATGCCTGTCTTTGCACATGTGTGCCTGATGCCTGAGGAGGCTAGAAGAAGGCATCAGATTTCCTGGAGCTGGAGTTACAGATGTTTGCGGCTCCCATGTGGATGCTGGGAATGGAACTCAGGTCCTCTGAAAGAGCATCCAGTGCATTTAACCACTGAGGCATCTCTCCAGCCTTGGAAGCTTGTTACTTTAGCAGCTATATTCCTTCAGCCAACTATTTGTAGTGCTGGGCCTTTAATAGGGTAGAATGTGTAATTCAGAAAATAATTCCCCAGTCCGAGAGCTCAAGGAGTCTGGTGTGGACTTTGTATTATTCTCAGGATAGAATAGTAAGTGCAAGAATAGCCGCAGCTGTTGGGTATTCCCAGTATACAAATATGTACTGGCCAACCAACCACCTCGGCTCAGTGTCAGTAACCAAGGATGCATGGGGTGTGCGCAGATTGTAGTTGCTAAGACCAGGGGTCAGAGAAGCAGGTTGCATAAGGATAGGGATAGACACAGACTGACTTTTTGTTGTGGTGGTGACAACAGAGTCTTACTGTGTAGTCCTGGCTGAACTGGAGCTCACTGTGCAGACCAGGCTGGCCTTGAACTCACAGAGACCCATCTTATTATACCTCTGGAATGCTGTGGTTAAAGGCAGTTGTCACTACTCCCAGCTTAGATTGGCTTTGAAAAGAACAAAACAAATGAGTTGGGTAAAGTTCCTGGAGGGAGAAGTTGGGAGGCTGTCAGCAATCACAGAGTTTAGACAGTGTCGAAGCTATGGAAGGTTATAACTAAGAGGTAAAAAGAGAAGGAGATAAGGTTGAGAGAAAGAAGGAGAGACGCAAGGACAAGAGGGGGTGTCCACGCCTGGAAGGTGGTGTAAGCCTTCCTCCCAGCACCCAGGAGACAGAGGCTGGTGGATCGCTGGGTTTGAGGACAGCTCCAGCTTGGTCTACATAGTGAGTTCCAGGACAACCAAGGCTACAGAGAAACCCTATCTCGGAATTCTTCCAAACCCCCACTCCCAGAAAAAAAAAGAAAGAAAAAGAAGAGAAAAAAGGGAAGTCCATGAGATGCTGGTGAAAGGCTGAGCAAAGAATGCCTTGCTTAAACTGAGTGGAGAAGCAAACACATTGATCCGGGACCCTCACTGAGCAACACAAAGACAAAATCAAAACCATCACGAGAATCATGGGCCAGAATGGTCCTTAAACCACAGAAAGCCGAGAAACAGAATGCTTATGGAGTGAACTGTCGATACTGCACTGAGCTGAGAAGTGGCATTCTCAGATTCCCTGGGGTTCCAGGGGGCTCCCCAAGGTACTGCATGTGTGGTGGGGGTGAGTGAGAGCCTTTGTTCTTCAAAGTCTCAGGTTCTTGGGGTTCTGGCCTGTCAGGGAGTAGAGTTGGCAGGTCCTTTCCTGGTAGTTCCTTTGGAACCCTGCACCCTATGGTGGCCATTCCTTGGGCTGCAGATCAGGGCAGCCCTCTCCTGCAGTTTCTGCTGCTCCCTCCTGGGTAGTGTTAGTATCAACCATTAAGCTGAGATTTATGTATTTTGTTGGTTTTTTTTGAGACAGGATCTAACTGTGTAGCCTCGGCTATCCTGGAAGTCACTACGTAGACCAGGCTGACCTTAAACTCGGGAATTCACCTGTCTCTGCCTTCCAAGTTCTAGGATTAAGGGTAAGTGCCATCACGCCTGGCTAAGATTTAATTCTTTATGTGACAATAGACATCTTGTTAATATACAAATTTGGCTTTATCTATAATAAAATATAAAAATTTATGTATAGCAAAAAACTGTTTTAAAACAAATGTCTTTATGATTTATTAGCAGGAAATGATGGATTTGCACAGCATCGTATATACACTCTGGGTATTGGGTAGTTTTGTGTGTCAACTTGACACAAGCTGGAGTCATCAGAGCAAGGAACCTCAGTTGAGGAAATACCTCTGTGAGATCCAGCTGTAAGGCATTTTCTCATTTGGTGATCAATGGGGGAAGGGTCAGTCCGTAGCGGGTGGTGCCATCCCTGGGCTGGTGGGTTCTATAAGATTGGCTGAGCAACTCATGGGAAGCCAGACAGTAAGCAATTCCCCTCTGTGGCCTCTGCATCAGCTCCTGCCTCCAGGATCTGCCTCTGTTGGAGTTGCTGTCCTGGCTTCTTTACATGATAAACAGCAACGCTGGAGTGTAAGTCCAATAAACCCTCTCCTCCCCAACCTGCTTTTTGTTCATGGTGTTTCATCACAGCAGTAGACACCGTGATGAAGACAACACCTGTACTCACAGGGTTGTGCAAAGATTTCTTTGGCAGAAAGTACCACTGCCCAAGAACAGCTCAAGTCTGGCATCGACAAAACACTCCCATATTAGAACCAACTCCCTGGAGCCCTTTCACCCAGAGGTTTTTTCTTTACTTTTTATTTTATGTGTTTGAGTGTTTGACTCCATGAACATATGTGCATCATGCATGTGCTTGATAACCCATGGGCTCCAGAAGAGGACAGCAGACTCCCCAGAACTGGAATTAGACCCTCGAGAGCTGCCGTGTGGGTGCCGAGAACTGAACCTGGGCCCTGGCAAGAGCAGCAGATGCTCTTGACTGCCGGACTCTCTCCAGCTCCTCGCCCCGCATCTCAAACAGTTCTCCTGGGGATTCTGATGCGGTTGATGACGGTGAAAATGGCAGGGGCAGGGGTGCAGGCAGGAGAGGTGACTGGCTCTAGGAGCACTGTTCTCCCCTGAGCAGCTCTCCAGGGACAGAGGAAGTGACCTTGGTGAGCCATGGTTGCAGCCTGGTTTGGTGGTTCCTGCCAGGAGAATTGCTGAGGGCTTGAGGGTAGCCTGGACTATATAGTTAGTTCAAGGCTAGAACAGACTACATTTCGAGACTCTCCTTAAAAACAAAAGCTGGGAGCATGGTCATGACCTCCATCTGTTGCCTGTGCTCCAAGAATCTACACGAAGACTCCTGGCCTGGTGGGGTTTGGCTAATGTTCCTCATCTGTCCCTTTAGTGTGCCTGATTATTGCCTACGACTTCATGCATGTAAGGCAAACACCCTACCAAGTGAGCAACATTCTTAGCCTGAAATCACCTAAATTCCTTTAAAAAATCATTTGTATGTGCATGCGTGTGCAGGGAGCCAGACAGGACCGCCATTGCAAGATGGCACCACATCCTGTCTTGCCGGTTATACTCCATATTTGGCTATGCCTTTGAGAGCTGCCTGTCCCCCACTTCCCGCATGCGCGGTGAATGGGGGTCCCTGGGCCTATCTCGATGCAGTCTGGTGTCAGCTGATGGTGGCAACCAATCACAGGGCAACCCATGAGCCAATTCCTTATATAAGCAGCTGCCTTAGTGCTCTCGGGCCCCTTCGCTTCATGTTATCTCTCAACCAAGTGCACTCCAGTAAAGCGTGATCTGAGAAGAATCCTCGTGTCGTGGTCGTTCTTTCTCGCTGGTCGAGGAGTCCCCCGCATGCGTGTGTGTGTGTGTGTGTGTGTGTGTGTGTGTGTGTGTATGTGTGTGGAGTATAAGTGCATGAATGTAGAGACCAGAAGAGGGTGTCAGATTCATGGAGCTGGAATTAAGTCATTTGTGAGCTATCCAACATAGGTACTGGGATCCGAACTTGGGTCCTCATGGTTGAGCAGTGCTAAGAATAGTGGAGCTCAGTTCATGAAGTAGAACGTGTCTGGAACACTAATAATTGTCAGCAGTGGGGGCGGTGACCCAGAGGGCATTCCAGACGTTCTAAGAAACCAGAGTGCCTCTTGCCCTAAGCTTTTATTACGAATTACAGCATGCGAAGATACCACTATACAATCATTAAACTGGGCTTACGGGTAATAGAAGGTTCTAATTAATGTATCACCGGGGAGAACAAAGACGAGGAAGTATGGGTAGGAAAATATATGGGAACATAACACGCCTTTACATCTGATAAACAGCACCCTCGGCTTCTGTGCTGGAGAACTTACCGTACAGGCTGTTTCCTTCTGTCCTCAGTGTGCCAAGGGTCAGGCTGTTCTCAGACGCAGACCGCTTTTCTCAAACAAGGCTGTTGGCAACATCTCCTGCTCCCTGTTTCTCATCAAGGTTAATGTGACTGATTTAACACAATATCGAGAGACATTAAAATGGTGTTTCAGATGCTATGATCTTTGCAAGTCTTGGGCTTGTTAACCTAACTAACCCAGAGACGCCTTTAACAGCTAAATTTTGCCAAGAATCTTTGGTCCAATATGGATTTATGCTTGTCAAACTTCAGTAGAGTTATTTGAAATTCTTGTACAAAAGAAGTTGCTCCCCTCTCCTGGTACAAAGCCACGGCTGCAGTGACTGCTCCTAGCAACAGTGGTAGCTGAAACTGCAGTTGCAACAACTGACCACCATTTAGACTTTGGTGAGTCTCGCTGTTTCACGCATAGAGGCTATAGTTGGATTTTCTCGCTAGGGCCATGTAAGATAGACTGGGCCCTGGGCAGTACTGGTCTTTTAAGAATCATGGATGTGTGGGGGCTGGAGAGATGGCTCAGAGGTTAAGAGCATTGCCTGTTTTTTCCAAAGGTCCTGAGTTCAATTCCCAGCAACCACATGGTGGCTCACAACCATCTGTAATGAGGTCTGGTGCCCTCTTCTGGCCTTCAGGCACACACACAGACAGAATATTGTATGCATAATAAATAAATATTTTAAAAAAAAAGAATCATGGATGTGATGTCTTTTCCCTAAGGAGTACAGTTAATACATTGTTGCAAATAATGGTCACGACCATAAAGCAATAGAAACATTCAGACTCATGATACATGCTGGTACAGGAACTTGCTTATTTGGAGTTGTGTTTAAATGGGCAGTATTTTGAGTTGCATTCCAGTGATAATCTCCCTTCTACACCATTGCAGGCCCACCCCCAACTTGCAGAGATAGTACTGCAAAGGCCCAAGAGCTAGCATAAGAGCCTGGGAGGGTGATAACCCACCAATAGCCCTCTTCATCATGTTACTGGAACAAATCACCATGTGACCAGAGTGATTAAATTGTGTTTTATTGAAACCCCATCCTAACACCCCATTTTTATTCATCCACCAATTTTCTGTGTGGTCCCTAATATACCAACTCTCTTTTGGTTTTTAAAGACAGGGTTTCTCTGTGTAACAGCCCCTACAGTTTTGTAGACCAGAATGGCCTCGAATTCACAGAGAGCTTCCTGCCTCTGCCTCCTGAGTGCTGGGATTAAAGACATGTGCCACCACTGCCTGGTCTGTGTTTTGGACTTTCTTGTCAGACTTTCTTTGGACCATCAGCTCCCAAATAATGACTCAGAGACTTATTATTATGAAAGCTTGGCCTTGACTTGTTCCCAACTAGCTCTTATAACTTAAATTAACCTGTTTCTATTAATCTGTGTTCTGCCCCGTGGTTCTTTATTTTTCCTCCCTTCTGTACATATGACTTCCTCCGTGTTTCACTGTGTGCCTAGATCCTAACCCTGAGTTCCCCTCTCTCCTCGGAAGTCCTGTCTCTTCTCCCCCGCCTAGCTACTGGCCATTCAGCTCTTTACTAAACCAATCAGAATAAAACAGCAACACATTTTCACACAGTGTGATCAAATATCCAGCAACAATGGAGACCACCACAAATAAAAGGTTTTGTAGAGGGGAAGGGGTCCAGCTCAACTCTCTTAACTCTTGTTCATCGCCAGGCGTCTTTTTCACTCCACTCCAGGCCAGGGTGCAGACCTGAGCTGAAGGCATGCATGGCCTACGCTTTACTGCACCAGAGCTCACATTTTTTCTTTTCCTGGAATCAAAACATGGTTCTTCTCATGAATAGGAGAGGCAAAGTCAGTGAGAGCTGTAAGAGCAGCAAATAATTCCGTTTGATGCTCGGAGGAATTAGTTTGATGTTGTTAATGTCTGCCTTGGGACCAATAAGCCACTTTACCTAGGGGGACCATCAGTAAAAAGTCTGAGGGCATCAAGCAGAGGGTAAGATGACACAGTGGTAGGAAGAGCAAAAGAGGTGCATTATGGGACCCGTAGAACCTTATCACTGGGGTAATGCTGTACAATTTGCCCTGAAGGGGGGGGCTTATGTTTGCTATTGGAGGCCAAAAGTATATAAAGAAGTAAGGTGGACTTCGAAAGGACAATAAAACTTGGCGTCCTCCTAATTACTGAGCCGATTACTCATGGGCTAACTGACCTTTGGAGCTGAGACGGTAAATGCATCCGTTCTGTGTTTGCCAAGGAAGGTAATAAGTTGAGCCAGGGTGACTGTGGGAAGAAAAGCTATATCCAAAACAAAGGAAGACGAAGGCAGAGCGCAGTCAACTTCCATGATTGGGATGTTGCTGCTTTGGTCAGATTTGAGGCTTTGTGGGCCTCCTTTTGGGAGCTCGGAGAGGAAGATCAGCGTCACCTTTGTCACCTTCAAGGATGGTGTGGATACGCCGAACAACGGTCTAATCCAATTAACATTGCCTAATAGTTTTTGAAAGTCATTACGTGTCTGAAGGGAGTGTTTCTGTAATTGTCTCTTTTGGGAATGGATAGTACGAGAATCAACAATAAAGTCTAAAAACCAAGAGGATTGAGATTGTCGAATTTTTTTTTTTGCAAGTTTTTAAGACCACTAAGTCAAGGACACCAATAACAGATTTAAACCTTTTCTTTAAAGTAGCGATTTTGCCTTGTAGGTGAAAAGTATGTCGTCTGTATTATGAATAACATAAGACTGGATAATTTTGCTGGTGAACACACCAGCAACAAACTGTGCCACATGGGACTGCGCGCAACACCTTGCGGGAGGGAGGAAATCCCAGTGGTAAAGCTGGGTAGGTTCCTTACAGTGAAGGATGGAGACAAAAAAAACAAACTTTGGTTTATCCTGCTAGGTTTAAGGAATAGAAAAAACAAAAAACAAAACAAAACAAACTAGACAATCTTTAAACCTCTGGCAATACGAGTGTGATCTGTAGGAACGGCAGTGAGTGAGGCAAAGGCCCCATGGAGGCCTCACTTTATTCCCATCTAGTAAGCTTGCGGCCGGTGCCATCTCCCTGGTTTCGCATGATGTGGTGAGCACAGGCGCGTTGTATGGACTACTGGAGCACACTGTGCTCAGCTTCCGGTTGAGTTCCTAGCAACCTGACTTGTTCTAGTTTTCACCATGTGCTCTGAGCCACTGCGCCAATCTCTTTAGTTTCCAGAAATCACCTAAAAACCTTTAAAATAATTAGTTACCTGTTTTTTGTTTTAAGACGGTGTATCACTATTGCTGTCTTTGATCTGTAGACCAGGCTGGCCGTGAGCTCACAGAGATCTGTCTGCCTCTGCTTTCTGAGTGCCAGGAGTACAGGTGTGCCCCGCCCACGCCTGGCCACCTAAAATCTGAATGCTCAGAAGTAACAGCTGCTAAAGTCTTGGTGTAACTTTCTAGATTTTCGGAGACTGAGGTTGCCATTTCTTCTCTTTCTTCTCCTCTTCCTCCTCCTCCTCCTCCTCCTTGTCAGAAATAATGCATCATTCTCAGTAAGATTATCCTTAAAGGAAAACAAACTTGGAGGGTTGAAGGGGTCCCCTGGACATTAGAGACCTTGGGCTTCTGAGGCTGAGCGGGAATTGGGGCCACGGTGTGTTGTCACTACCCTGAACAGGACCGAAGCAGAGGTTTCCTGGGGATTGCCCATAATGCTTTCAAGTACCATGTACTTCTGGCCTAGGACTCTGTCAAAGTCCATGTGGTTCCCAGGATGTTAGTTATAGAACCTCTGACCCCACACAACAGATGCACTCAGACCGGGTGGGGCATATTCCTCTGCATGCTTGGGGCTGCCTGGGAACGTCCTACTGTGGCCCCAGCTGTAGTCAGAGGTGTCCTTGTATCTAGCCACGGACTGGAAGGAAGCTCTCATTTCCCCAGGGTTACATTAGCTTGCCAAAAAATAAATCTGGCACATACCACCTCCCGCAGGGTCTCTGTTATAGCTCTGAAGGGAAAGGTATCCTGGCATTCAGGAGGCAAGGAATCCCACAAAGTCACACTGTACAACAAACTTCACACAAGATTTATTGGGAAAAACACAAGACGGTGGTTGCCTCTGCTTGGGCAAGAAGCAGCAGAGAACTGAGCAGGAGGCAGGCTTTATATAGGACTTCTTGGGGAGTGGTCAGAGCTTTCCAGGGTGGCCTGGGATTGGTGGGATTCTGTGGCTGATCTTGGACTTTTATTCTGCAAAGTGGAACTTGGCTGCTTGTTGCTGAAGCGGATAGGGGCAGGGCTCAGTCACTCCACAAGACTAAGCCCTGCTGTCAGAGCAATCTTGGGGTGGTGCCTGGCCACTCACACCTTGAGGGGCTTACAGGGTCACTATGCATCCCTTGTGTGTATGTGTGTGTACACATGTGTGTGCAAGTGCATGTGCTTATGTGTGTATACACATGTGTGCAGGTGCAAGGGCTTGTGTGTGTGTACACATGTGTGTGTGCAAGTGCGTGTGCTTATGTGTGTATACACATGTGTGTAGGTGCAAGGGCTTGTGTG